>NW_007252878.1:68423-127556 GCF_000164805.1 Carlito syrichta
ATTCCATTCCATTCCTTTCCATTCCATATCTCTCCAATCCATTCCAGTCCTCTATATTCCATTCCATTCCACATTATTCCATTCCATTTCATTCCATTCCGTTCATCTCCATTTCATTCCATTTCTTTCCATTCTGTTCCTCTCCATTCCATTTTTTCCATTCCGTTCCATTATACTCCATGTCAATCCTCTCCACTCCATTCCATTCCATTCCTTTCCATTCCATTTCATTGAATGCGTTCATCGCTATTCCATTCTATTCCATTACTCTCCATTCCATTCCATTCCCTTTCGGATTCATTCTCCTCCATTCCTTTAGACTCCATTCCATTCCACTGGATTCCAATCCACTCCATTCCTCTCCATTCCATTCCATAACTCTCCATTCCATTCCACCTCAGTCCTGTGCTCTCAATTCCATTCCATTCCATTTCATTCCATTCCTTTCCTTTCCAATCCATTGCATTTCTCGCCATTCCTCTCCATTCCATTCCAAAACTATGCATTCCATACCCCTTCATTCCAGTCCTCTCAATTCCATTCCTCTCCATTCCATTCCATTCCGTTCCACTATACTCCATTCCATTCCTCTCCATTCCATTCCATTCCATTCTTTTCCATTCCATTTCATTGCATTCATTCATCTCTATTCCATTCAATTCCATTCCTCTCCATTCCATTCCATTACCTTTCGGATTTACTCTCCTCCATTCCATTAGACTCTATTCCATTCCACTGCATTCCAATCCACTCCATTGCTCTTCATTCCATTCCATAACTCTCCATTCCATTCCACTTCATTCCAATCCTCTCAATTCCATTCCATTCCATTCCATTTCATTCCATTCCATTCCTTTCCACTCCATTCCATTTCTCACTATTCCTCTGCATTCCATTCCATAACTCTCCATTCCATTCCACTTCATTCCTGTCCTCTCAATTCCATTCCATTCCGTTTCATTCCATTCCTTTCCATTCCAATCCATTGCATTTCTCGCCATTCCTCTCCATTCCATTCCAAAACTATGCATTCCCTTCCCCTTCATTCCAATCCGCTCAATTCCATTCCATTGCATTCCATTGCATTCCATTCCATTCCTTTCCACTCCATTCCATTTCTTTCCATTCCTTTCCATTCCATTCCACTCCCCTGCATTCCATTCTATTCCTCTCCATTCAATTCCCCTTCATTCCATTTCATTCAACTCCAGTCGACTACATTCAACTCAATTTCACTCCATTTCTCTCCATTGCATTTCATTACATTGTATTCCATTCTTCTCCATTCCATTGCATTCCAATCCTATCCATGTCATTCCTCTCCATTCCATTCCATTCGTCGCCATTCATTCGTCTCCATTCCTCTCCTTTCCATTCCATCAAATTCCATTTCATTCCATTCCTTCAATTTCATTCCTCTGCTTTCAATTCCATTCCATTCCTTTCCATTCCATTCAATTGCATTCCTCTTCATTCCATTCCTATTCTCTCCATTCTATTCTACTCCATTCCTACCCATTCCTTATCTCTCCATTTCATTCCATTCTATTACTATCCATTCCATTCCCTTCCTCACCATTCCCTTTCATTTCACTCAATTCCATTCCAATCCATTCCGTTCATCTCCAATCCATTCCATTTCATTCCATTCCATTCCTCTCCATTGTATTCAATTTATTCCATTCGCTCTAGTCCACTAATTCCATTCCTCTACATTCCATTCAACTCCATTCCATTCCACTCCATTCTTTTTCATTGAATCCCTCTCCATTGCACTCCCTTCTATTCCACTCCTCTCCATTTCATTGAATTTCTTTACATTACATTCCTCTCTATTCCATTCCATTCCATTCCATTCCACTCCATTCCATTCCACTCCATTCCATTCTTCTCCATTCCACTCTTTTGCTTTCCATTCCAATATTCTCCATTTGCTTCCATTTTTATCAATTCCATTCCATTCCATTCCTCTCCATTCCATTCCATTCCATTCTATTTCTTTCCTCTCCATTCCATCCATTCAATTCCTCTCTATTCCTTTTCCTTCCATTCCATTTCATTTCTCACGATCTATTCCATTCTTCTTCACCCCAATCCATTCCATTCAATTCCATTCCTTTCCATTTACATCCATTCCATTCCATTCCATTCCATTCCTCTCCATTCTATTCCTCTCCATTCCATTCCATTCCTATCAATTCCTTTCCTTTCTATTCTATTGCATTCCATTCCAACCCTCTCCATTCAATTCTATTCCATTCCACTCCATTCCACTCCATTCCATTTCTTTCCTCTCCATTTCATTCCATTCCTCTACATTCCATCCAATTCCATTCCTCTCTGTTCCATTCCATTCTATTAATTTCCTACCCAATCAATTCCATTCCATTCTACTACATTTCATTCCTCTCCATCCATTGCATTTCATTGCAATCCATTCCATACCATTACAATCCACTCCATTCCGTTCCATTCCATTCCATTTCACTCCATTCCATTCCTCTCCATTTCATTCCATTCTTATCCATTCCATTCTAGTCAATCCATACCATTTCTCTCCATTCCATTTCTTTCATTTCCTCTCCATTCCATTCCATTTCTGTCCATTCCATACCTCTCCTTCCATTCCAAACCATTCCATTCCATTCTTCTCCATTCCATTCCTCTCCATTCCATTCCATTCAATTCCTCTTCATTCTTTGCAATTTCTCTTCATTCTATTCCTTTCCATTAAATTCCTATCCATATCATTCCGTTCCTCTCCCTCCATTCCATTCATGCTATTCCTTGCCCTTCCATTCCATTCCATTCGTCTCAATTCCATTCCACTCCATTCCTCTGCATTTCATTCCATTCCATTCCTCGGCATTTCATTCCATTCCATTACACTCCATTCCAATCCATTCCTCTCTATTCCATTCCTTTCCATTACACTCCATTCCAATCCATTCCTCTCTATTCCATTCCTTTCCTCTCCAATCCATTCCATTCTAATTAATGCCATTCCAATCCCATCCGTTCCATTCCTTCCACTACATTCCATTCCTCTCCATTCCATACCATTCCTCTAGGTTTCATTCCATTGAATTACTCTTTATTCCATTCCATTCCATCAATCCCTATTTCTTTCCTCTCCATTCCATTCCTCTTCATTCCATTGCTCTCCATTTTCTCCATTCCTCTGCATTCTATTCCATTAAATTCCATTCCATTCCTCTCCATTCCAGTCCATTTAATTCCTCTCCATACCATTCCATTACATTTCATTTCACTGCCTTCCATTCCACTGTATTCTTTTCCTTTCCATTCCTCTCCATTCCATTCCATTCCAGTCCATCGCATTACATTCCACACCACACCATTCCATTAAATTCCTCACCATTCCATTCCATGCCACTCTGTTCCATTCTATTCCACCCAAGTCCAGTCCATTCCTCTTCATTCCACTCCATTCCATTGTTCTCCATTCCATTCTTTTCAATTCTGTTTCATTCATCTCCATTCTATTCCATTCCATTCCCACCATTCCTCTCCATTCCATTCCATTCCTTTCCTCTCCATATCATTCCATTCCTCTCCATTCCATTCCATTCCTCTCCACTCCATTACATTGTATTCCACTGCACTCAATTCTATTCCTCTCCATCCCATTCCATTCCTTTCCTCTCCATTCTATTCCATTCCATTCCATTCCACTCCATTCAATTCCATTCCACACTACTCCATTCCCTGCCAATCAATTCCATTCCATTCCACTCCATTCCATTTCACTACTCACCTTTTCATTGCAATCCACTCTGCTCCATTCCACTCCGCTCCATTCCAGTGCTCTCGTGTCAATTCCTTTTCATTCCTATCCATTCCATTCCAATCTCTTCCATTCCTCTCTATTCCATTGCATTCAATTCCTCTCTGTTCCATTCCATTTCATTGCATTGCATTTCATTACATTCCATTCCTCCCCATTCCATTCCTTTCCATTCCGTATCTCTCCATTCCATTCCATTCCTCTACATTCCATTCCATTCCACATCATTCCATTCCATTGCATTGCATTCCTTTCATCTCCATTTCATTCTATTTCTTTCCATTCTGTGGCTTTCCGTTCCATTCCATTCCGTTCCACTATACTCCAATCCATTCCTCTCCATTCCATTCCATTCCTTTCCTTTCCATTCCATTTCATTGCATTCATTCATCTCTATTCCATTCTATTCCATTCCTCTCCATTCCATTCCATTCCCTTTCAGATTCAGACTCCTCCATTTCATTAGATTCAATTCCATTCCACTGCATTCCATTCCACTCCATTCCTCTCCATTCCATTCCATAACTCTCCATTTCTTTCCACTTCATTCCAGTCCTCTCAATTCCATTCCATTCCTTTCCATTCAATTTCATTTCATTTCATTCCTATCCACTCCATTCCATTTTTCCCCATGCCTCTCAATTCCATTCCATAACTCTCCATTCCATTCCAGTTCTCTCAATTCCATTCCATTCCATTCCTTTCCTCTTCATTCCATATCTCTCAATTCCTTTCCATTCCGTTCCATTCCCCTCTATTCCATTCTATTCCTCTCCATTACTTTCCATTCAATTCCATTCCATTCCATGAACTCCACTCATCTACATTTCATTCCATTCCATTCCATTTTTCTTCATTCCCTCTCATTACATTGTATTCCATTCTTCTCCATTCCATTGTATTCCAATCCTTTCCATTTCATTCCTCTCCATTCCGTTGTATTCAATTCGTCTCCATTCAATTCCATTCCTCTCCATTCCTATCCTTTCCATTCCATTCCATTCCAGTTCATTCCATTCCTTCCATTTCATCCTCTCCATTCAATTCCATTCCATTCGTTTCCATTCCATTCAATTCCATTCCTATCCATTCCATTCCATTTCTCTCCATTCCATTCCACTCCATTCTATTCCTCCCCATTTCATTTCATTCTTATCCATTCCATTCCTGTCATTTCCATACCATTCCTCTCCATCCATTGCATTCATTTCCTCTCCATTCCATTGCATTCCATTTCTGTCCATTCCATACCTCTCCACTCCATTCCAAACCATTCCATTCCATTCCAATCTTCTCCATTCCATTCCTCTCAATTCTTTTCAATTTCTCTTCATTCGATTCCTTTCCATTTTATTCCATTCCATTCAATTCCTATCCATTTCATTTCGTTCCTCTACCTCCATTCCATTCCATGCTATTCCATGCCCTTTCTTTCCATTCTATTCATCTCCATTAACTTCCACTCCATTCGTCTTCATCCCATTCCACTGCCCTCAATTCCATGCCATAACTCTCAATTCCATTCAATTTCTTTCCATTCCTCTCCATTCCATTACTCTCCATTTCTTTCCATTCCATAACATTCAACTCCATTCCTTTCCATTCCTCTTCTTTCCATTCCATTCCACTCCATTCCACTCCACTCCACTCCACTTTATTCCACTGCATTCCATTCCATTCGTCTCCTTTGCATTCCATTAGATTCAATTTCATTCAACTGCATTGTATACCTCTCCATTCCACTCCACTCCACTCCACTTTATTCCACTGCATTCCATTCCATTCATCTCCTTTGCATTCCATTAGATTCAATTTCATTCAACTGCATTGTATACCTCTCCATTCCACTCCAATCCATTCCAATCCTCTCCATTCCTTTCCATTTCTCTCCATTGCATTTCATTCCTCTCCATTCCATTCCATTCCACTCCATTCCATTCCTCTCCATTCCACTGCATTCCATTTCATTCCTCTCTAAAATCTCCCATTCCACTGCATTCCACTCCATTCCATTCCACTCGATTCCTTTCTATACAATTCTCTTCAATTCCTTTCCATTTCCTTCCTCACCATTCCATTCCTGTCAATTCCATTCAATTCCATACTTTCTATTCCTGGACATTCCAATACATTCAAATCCATTCCTTTCAATTCCATTCCATTCCATTCCATTCCATTCCATTCCATTCGTTTCCATTCCTTTCCTCTCCATTCCATTCCCTCCAAACCATTCCATTCCATTCCTCTCCATTCTATTGCATTCCACTCCATTCCTTTCCTCTCCATTCCTTCCTCTCCATTCCATTCCATTCCCTTCCATTCCTTTCCACTCCATTTCATTCCACTCCATTCCTCTCCATTAGATTCCAATCCATTTCATTCCACTCCATTGCATTTCACTCCACTCCATACCATTACATTCCTCTCCGTTCCTTTCATTCCGTTCCTTTCATATCCATTCCTGTCCATTCTATTTCATTCTATTCCCTTCAATTGTAATCCATCCTTCTCCATTCCCTTGCATTCCATCCTCTCCATTCCATTCTAATCCATTTCTTTCCATTCCATTCCTCTCCATTGCATTCCATTCCTCTCCTTTCCATTATATTCCATCCCAGTCCATTTCAATCCATTCCTCTTCATTCAGTGACATTCCATCTTTTTCCATTCCTTTCCTTTCCATTCCATTCAATTACATTCCGCTCCATACGATTCCATTCCTCTCTATCCCATTCCATTATTGTCCATTACATCCATTCCTCTCCATTCCATTCCATTGTTTTCCATTCCTCTCCATTTCATTCCATTGTATTGCCATTTATTCCATTCCATTCCATCAATACCTATTTCATTCCTCTCCATTGCATTCCACTCCATTCCATTGCATTCCATTCCTCTCCATTCCATTCTTTTCCATTCCTACCCTCTTCCTACCTCTCCATTTCATTCCATTCTATTACTCTCCATTCCTTTCCCTTATTCGCCATTCCATTCCATTTCATTCAATTCCATTCCACTCCACTCCATTCATCTCCAATTCATTCCGTTTCAGTGCATTCGATTCCTATCCATTGCATTCCATTCCATTCGCTCTAGTCCACTCCATTCCATTCCTCTAAATTCCATTTAATTCCATTCCATTCCATTTCTGTCCATTTCATTCCATTCCTCTCCATTCCATTTCGTTCTACGCATTTTATTCAATTCCATTTCTCTTCATTCCATTCCTCTCCCTTCCATTCCATTTCATTCCAATTCATTCTTTTCCATTCCATTCCATTCCTCTTCATTGTATTTCTTTGCACTCCTCTCCACTCCTTTCCTCCCCATTCCTCTCCATTCCATTCCTCTCTATTAAATAACTCTCAATTCCTTTCCATTGCCCTCCATTCCATTCCATTCAATTCCTGTGATTTCCATTCCATTCCTCTCCATTAAATTCCTTTGCACTCCAGTCCACTCCATTCCATTCCATTCATCTCCATTCTATTCTATTCCTTTCCATTCCAATCCTCTCCATTCTATTATATTGCTTTCCTTTCCCTTCTGGTCCACTTTTCTCCACTCCATTCTTTTCCATTCCATTCCAATCCACTCATTTCCATTCCACTCCATTCCATTCATCTCCATTCCATTCCATTCCTTTCCTCTCCATTCTGTCCAATCCATTCCATTTCTTACCATTCCATTCCTTTTTGTTACACTTGCTCCATTCCATTCCACTCCATTCCATTCCACTCCATTCCTCTTCATTCCATTCCATTGCTCTCCATTCCATTCCATAGCTCTCAATTCCATTCCATTCCTTTCCATTCCTCTCCATTCCATTTCTCTCCATTTCTTTCCATTCCATACAATTCAACGCCATTCCTTTCCATTCCTCTTCTTTCCATTCCATTTCACTCCATTCCATTCCATTCCACTCCACTCCACTTTATTCCACTGCATTCCATTCCATTCGTCTCCATTCCATTCCATTAGATTCTATTCTATTCAACTGCGTTGTGTACCTCTCCATTCCACTCCAATCCATTCCAATCCTCTCCATTCCATTCCATTCCTCTCCATTCAATTTCATTCCACTCCATTCCATTCCATTCTATTCCATTCCACTGCATTCCATTCCATTTCATTCCTCTCAAAAACCTCCCATTCCACTGCATTCCACTCCATTCCATTCCACTCGATTTCTCTCTATGCAATTCTCTTCCATTCCATTCCATTTTCTTCCTCACCATTCCAATCCTATCAATTCCATTCAATTCCATCCATTCCATTCCTGGACATTCCAATACATTCAATTCCATTCCTCTCAATTTCATTCCATTCCATTCCATTCCTTTCCATTCCGTTCTTCTCCATTCCATTCCCTCCAAACCATTCCATTCCATTCCTCTCCATTCTATTGCTTTCCATTCCATTCCTTTCCTATCCATTCCTTCCTCTCCATTCCATTCCATTCCCTTCCATACCACTCCATTACATTCCACTCCCTACCTCTTCATTCGATTCCAATCTATTTCATTCCACTCCATTTCATTTCACTCCACTCCATACCATTACATTCCTCTCCATTCTATTCATTCCGTTCCATTCATATTCATTCCTGTCCATTCAATTCCAATCCATTCCCTTCAATTATAATCCATCCTTCTCCATTCTCTTGCATTCTATCCTCTCCATTCCATTCTAATCCATTCCTCTCCATTCCATTCCTTTCCATTGCATTCCATTCCTCTCCTTTCCATTCCATTCCATTCCATTCCATCCCAGTCCATTCCAATCCATTCCTCTTCATTCAGTGACATTCCATCTTTTTCCATTCCTTTCCTTTCCATTCCATTCAATTCCATTCTGCTCCATTCGATTCCATTCCTCTCTATCCCATATCATTATTCTCCATTCCATCCATTCCTCTCCATTCCATTCCATTCCATTCCATTCTATTCCATTCCATTGTTTTCCATTCCTCTCCATTTCATTCCATTGTGTTGCCATTTATTCCATTCCATTCCATCAATCCCTTTTTTCCTCTCAATTCCATTCCACTCCATTCCATTCCATTCCTCTCCATTTTCTTCCTTTCCTCTCCATTCCCATCCATTCCATGGCACTCCATTCAATTCTATTCCTCCCAAGTCCAATCAATTCCTCTCCATTCCACTCCATTCCATTCTTTTCCAGTGTATTTCATTCCTATCCATTCTATTCCATTCCATTCCCTTCCATTCCTCTCCTTTCCATTCCTCTCCATTCCGTTCCATTCCTCTCCATATCATTCAATTTTGCTCCATTTCATTCCATTCATCTCCACTCCATTCCATTGTATTCCACTCCACTCAATTCCATTCCTCTCCATCCCATTCCATTCCATTTATCTCCATTCGATTCCATTCCATTCCATTTCACTCCATTCCATTCCATTTCACTCCATTCCATTCCATTCCACTCCACTCCATTCCCTGCTAATGAATTGTAATCCATTCCATCCATTCCATTTCACTACTCACTATTTCATTCCAATCCATTCCTCTCCATTCTATTTCAGTTCTCTCCATTCTATTCCATTCCATTCCTCTCCATTTCATTCCATTCTTTTCCATTCCTCTTCATATCATTCCATTCCTCAACATTCCATTCCATTGCTTTCCACTCCATTCCATTTTATTCCACTACACTCAATTCATTCTTCTCCATCCCATTCAATTCCATTCATCTCCATTCAATTCCATTCCTTTCCACTCCACTCCATTCAATTCCATTCCATTACTCTCCATTCTATTCCGTTCATCTCCATCCTTTCCTCTCCATTTCATTCCATTCCTCTGCGTTCCATTCCATTCCATTCCATTCCATTCCTCTCCATTCCATTCCATTTCTGTCCATTCCATTCCTCTCCATTCCATTTCATTCCTCTGCATTTTATTCCATTCCATTCCTCTTCATTCCATTCCTCTCCCTTCCATTCCATTCCATTCCATTCTATTCCATTCTATTCCATTCCTCTCAATTCCATTTCTTTGCATTCCTCTCCATTCTATTCCTCTCCATTACATAACTCTCAATTACTTTCCATTGCCTTCCATTCCATTCCATTCCTGTGCATTACATTCCATTACTCTCCATTAAATTCCTTTCCACTCTAGTATATTGCATTCCATTCATCTCCAATCTATTCTATTCCTTTCCAATCCAATCCTCTCAATCTATTATATTGCTTTCCTAGCCATTCTGCTCCACTGTGCTCCAGTCCACTCCTTTCCATTCCATTCCATTCCACCCAATTCCATTCCATTCCATTCCATTCATCTCCATTCCATCCATTTCATTCCATTCCTCTCCATTCCGTCCAATCCATTCCATTTTATTCCATTCCATTCCTTTTGGCTACACTCTACTCCATTCAATTCTACTCCATTACATTCCATTCAAGTTGTCTTCATTCCATTCCACTACTCTCCATTCCATTCCATAACTCTCAATTCCATTCAATTCCGTTCCATTCCTCTCCATTCCATTCCTCTCCATTCCTTTCCATTCCATGCCATTCCACTCCATTCCATTCCAGTCCTCTTCTTTCCATTCCATTCCACTCCATTCCATTCCATTCCACTCCACTCCACTTTATTCCACTGCATTCCATGCCATTCGTCTCCATTCCATTCCATTTCATTCAATACCATTCAACTGCGTTGTATACCTCTCCATTCCACTCCAATACATTCCAATCTTCTCCATTCCATTCCATTCCTCTCCATTCCATACCATTCGATTCCTCTCTGTTCCATTCCATTCAATTCCATTCCTACCCAATCATTTCCATTCCATTCTACTTCGTTTCATTCCACTCCATCCATTCCATTTCATTCCACTCCATTGCATTGCAATCCATAGCATTACAATCCACTCCAATCCATTCCATTCCACTCCATTCCATTCTCCCCATTTCATTCCATTCATATCCATTCCATTCCATTCCATGGATTCCATGGAATCCATACCATTCCTCTCCATTCCTTTCCATTCATTTCCTCTGCATTCCATTCCATTCCATTCCATACCTCTCCATTCCATTTCAAACCACTCCATTCCATTACATTCTTCTCCATTCCTTTCCTCTCCATTCCAATCCATTCCATTCTATTCCTCTCCATTCTTTACAATTTGTCATCATTCGATTCCTGTCAATTCCATTCCTTTCCATTCAATTCCTATCCTCTTCATTACGTTCCTCTCCCTCCATTCCATTCCATACTATTCCATGCCCTTCCATTCCATTCCATTCGTCTCCATTCCATTCCACTGCATTCCTCTGCATTTCATTCCATTCCATTCCATGGCATTTCATTACATTACATTCCACTCCATTCCAATTCATTCCTCTCTATTCCATTTCAGTCCTCTCCAATCCATTCCATTCCATACCATTCCATTCCACCTCATGCTATTGCAATACACTCCCTTCCATTCCTTTCCTCTCCATTCCGTTCCTCTCCCTTCCATACCATTCCTCTCCATTTCATTCATTGATTTGCTCTTTGTTCCATTCCATTCCATTCCTTCAATCCCTATTTCATTCCTCTCCATTCCATTCCACTGCATTTCATTCAACTCCATACTCTCCATTCCATTCCTCTCCATTTTCTTCCATTCTTCTCCTTTCTATTCCATTAAATTCCATTCCAATTCTCTACATTCCAGTACGTTCCATTCCTCACCATACCACTCCATGCCATTCCATTTCTCTCCATTACGTCCAATCCATTCCATTTCATTCCATTCCATTCCTTTTGGCTAAACTCTACTCCATTCCATTCCACTCCATCCCATTCCATTCCAGTCCTCTTCATTCCATTCCATTACTCTCCATTCCATTCCATAACTCTCAATTCTATTCCATTTCGCTCCATTCCTCTCCATTCCATTCCTCTCCATTCCTTTCCATTGCATGCCATTCTACTCCATTCCATTCTTTTCCTCTTCTTTCCATTCCATTCCAACCCATTCCACTCCACTCCACTTTATTCCACTGCATTCCATGCCATTCATCTCCATTCCACTCCATTTCATTCAATTCCATTCAACTGCGTTGTATACCTCTCCATTCCACTCCAATCCATTCCAATCTTCTCCATTCCATTCCATTCCATTTCTCTCCATTCCATACCATTCCATTCCTCTCCATTCCATTCCATTCCATTCCATTCCTACCCAATCAATTCCATTCCATTCTACTACGTTTCATTCCACTCCATCCATTCCATTTCATTCCACTCCATTCCATTTATTCCATAGCATTACATTCCACTCCATTCCATTCCATTCCACTCCATTCCATTCCTCCCCATTTCATTCCATTCATATCTATTCCATTCCAGTCATTTCCATACCATTCCTCTCCAATCCATTCCATTCATTTCCTCTGCATTCCATTCCATTTCTGTCCATTCCATACCTCTCCATTCCACTCCAAACCACTCCATTCCATTCCATTCTTCTCCATTCCATTCTTCTTCATTCCAATCCATTCCATTCTATTCCTCTCCATTCTTTACAATTTTTCTTCATTGGATTCCTTTCAATTCCATTCCATTCCATTCATTTCCTATCCTTTTCATTACGTTCCTCTCCCTCCATTCCATTCCATACTATTCCATGCCCTTCCATTCCATTCCATTCGTCTCCATTCCATTCCACTGCATTCCTCTGCATTCATTCCATTCCATTCCACAGCATTTCATTACATTACATACCACTCCATTTCAATCCATTCCTCTCTATTCCATTCCAATCCTCTCCAATCCATTCCATTCCATACCATTCTATTCCACCTCATGCTATTGCAATGCACTCCCTTCCATTCCTTTCCTCTCCATTCCGTTCCTCTCCCTTCCATACCATTCCTCTCCATTTCATTCATTGATTTGTTCTTTATTCCATTCCATTCCATTCCATTCCTTCAATCCCTATTTCATTCCTATCCATTCTATTCCACTCCATTCCATTCCACTTCATTCCTCTCCATTCCATTCCTCTCCATTTTCTTTCATTCTTCTCCATTCTATTCCATCAAATTCCATTCCAATTCTCTCCATTCCAGTACATTCCATTCCTCACCATACCACTCCATTACGTTTCATTTCACTGCCTACCATTCCATTGTATTCCCTTCCTTTCCATTCCTCTCCATTCCATTCCATTCCAGTCCATCGCATTACATTCCACTACACTCCATTCCATTAATTTCCTCACTATTTCTTCCCATTCCATGCAACTCCGTTCCATTCTATTCCACACAAGTCCATTCAATTCCTCTCCATTCCACTCCATTCCATTCCTCTCCATTGCATTCTTTTCCATGCCATTCCTTTCCATTCCATTCCATTCCTCTCCATTCCATTACTCTCCATTCCATTCCATTTCTCTCCACTCCATTCCATTGTATTCCACTCCACTCAATTCCATTCCTCTCCATTCCAGTCCATTCCATTCCTCTCCATTGTATTCCATTCCATTCCATTCCACTGCATTCCATTCCATTTTAATACACTCCATTCCCTGCCAATCAATTCCATTCCTTTCCACTCCATTCCACTTTACTACTCACCAATTCGCTTCATTCCATTTTGTTTCCATTCCATTCCGCTCCATTCCTTTGCTCTCGTTTCTATTCCCTTTCATTCCTTTCCATTCTATTCCAATCTCTACCATTCCTCTCCATTCCTTTCCATTTAATTTCTCTCCATTCCTTTCCATTTCATTGCATTGCATTTCATTACATTCCATTCCTCTACATTCCATTCCATTCCAATCCATTCCTTTGCATTCCATATCTCTCCATTCCATTCCAGACCTCTACATTCCATTCCATTACACGTCATTCCATTCCACTTCATTCCGTTCCATTCATCTCCATTTCATTCCATGTCTTTCCATTCTGTTCCTCTCCATTCCATTCCATTCCGTTCCACTGTACTCCATTCCATTACTCTCCATTCCATTTCATTGCATTCATTCATCTCTATTCCATTCTATTCCATTCCTCTCCATTCCATTCCATTTCCTTTCAGATTCACTCTCCTCCATTCCACTAGACTCCATTCCATTCCACTGCATTCCAATCCACTCCATTCCTCTCCATTCCATTCCATAACTCTCCATTCCATTCCATGTCATTCCAGTCCTCTCAATTCCATTCCATTCCATTTCATTCCATTCTATTCCTTTCCACTCCATTACATTTCTCGCGATTCCTCTCCATTCTATTTCCTTCCATTCCATTTCATTTCTCACAATTCTATTCCATTCTTCTTCACTTCATTTCATTCCATTCCTATCCATTCAATTCCTTTCCTTTCCATTTAATTCTATTCCATTCCATTCCATTCCTATCCAGTCTATTCCTTGCCATTGCATTCCATTCCTCTCGATTCCATTCCTTTCTATTCTATTGCATTCTATTCCAATCCTCTCCATTCAATTCTATTTCATTGCACTCCATTCCATTTCTTTCCTCTCCATTTCGTTCCTCTCAATTCCATTCCATTCCATTCCATTCCACTCCACTCCATTCCATTTCACTCCACTCCATTGCATTCTGTTCCTCTCAGTTCCATTCCATTCTGTTCGATTCTACTCCATTCCATTCCACTCCACTCCATTCAATTACATTCCTCTCAATTCCATTTACTCCGTTCCATTCTATTCCTCTCCATTCCACTCCACTCCACTCAATTCCATTCTGTTACATTCAAGTATTATCCATTCCTCTCCATTCTATTACTTTCGAATCCTTTGCTTTCCATTCCTCTCAATTCCATTCCATTCATCTCTATTCCATTCCATTCCATTCCATTTCTTTCCATTCCATTACTCTACATTCCATTCCTTTCCTCTCCATTCCATCCTTCTCCATTTCATTCCATTCCTGTGCATTCTATTGAAACCCATTCCATTCCTCTCCATTCCATTCCATTTCTGTCCATTTCATTCCATTCCTCTCCATTCCATTTCATTCCACTGCATTTTATTCAATTCCATTCCTCTTCATTCCATTCCTCTCCCTTCCATTCCATTTCATCCCATTTCTTTCTTTTCCATTCCATTCCATTCCTCTCCATTCCATTTCTTTGTATTCCTCTCCATTCCATTTTGCTCCATTACCTAATTCTCCATTCCTTTCCATTACCCCCCATTTCATTTCATTCCTGTGCTTTCCATTCTATTTCTCTCCATTAAATTCCTTTTCACTCCAGTCCACTCCATTTCATTCCATTCATCTCTAATCTGTTCTATTCTTTTCCATTCCAATCCTCTTTCTATTTTATTGCTTTCATTTCCATTCTGCTCCACTCTCCTCCTCTCCATTCCTTTCCATTCTATTCCATTCCATTCATCTCCATTCTATTCCATGCCATTCCTCTCCATTCCGTCCAATTCATTCCATTTCGTTCCATTCCATTCCTTTTTGTTACACTGTACTCCATTCCACTTCACTCCATTCCATTCCACTCCATTCCTCTTCATTCCATTCCATTATTCTCCATTCCATTGCATATCTCTCAATTCCATTCCATTCCGTTTCATCCCTCTCTATTCCATTCCTATCCATTCCTTTCCATTTCATGCCATTCCACTCCATTCCATTCCTCTTCTTTCCATTCCACTGTATTCCATTCCATTCCACTCCGCTCCACTTTATTCCACTGCATTCCATTCCATTCGTCTCCATTCCATTCCATTCCATTCAATTCCATTCAACTGCGTTGTATACATTCCTTTACACTCCAATCCATTCCAATCCTCTCCATTCCATTCCATTCCTCTCCATTCCATTTCATTCCACTCCATTCCATTCCATTCCTCTCCATCCCCCTGCATTCCATTCCATTTCATTCCTCTCTAAAACCTCCCATTCCACTGCCTTCCACTCCATTCCAGTCCACTCGATTCCTCTCTATACAATTCCCTTCCATTCCATTCCATTTCCTCCTAACCATTCCATTCCTGTCAATTTCATTGAATTCCATCCATTCCATTCCATTCAATTCCTTCCTCTCAATTCCATTCCATTCCATTCGTTTCCATTCTTTTCCTCCCCAATCCATTCCCTCCAATCCATAACATTCCATTCCCTTCCATTCCATTCCACTCCAATCCATTCCATTCCTTTCCTCTCCATTAGATTCTAATCCATTTCTTTCCACTCCCATTCATTTCACTCCACTCAATACCTTTACAGTGGTCAACCTTCCATTCATTCCGTTCCATTCATATCCATTCCTGTCCATTCAATTGCATTTCATTCCCTTCAATTATAATCCATTCTTCTCCATTCCCTTGCACTGTATCCTCTCCAATCCATTCTAATTCATTCCTCTCCTTTCCATTCCATTCCTCTCCATTGCATTACATTCCTGTCCTTTCCATTCCATTCCATTCCATTCTATTCCATTCCATTCCATTCCATTCCATTCCATTCCATTCCTCTTCATTCAATGACATTCCGTCTTTCTCCGTTCCTTTCCTTTTCATTCCATTCAATTCCATTCCGCTCCATTATATTTCATTCCTCTCTTTCCCATTCCATTATTCTCCTTTCCATTCCATTCTATTACATTGTTCTCCATTCATTCCATTCCATTTCACTGAGTTCCATTCCACTCTATTCCATTCCATACCTCTCCACGTCATTCCTTTCGTCTCCATTCCACTCCCCTCCATTTCTCTCCATTCTATTTCTCTCCATTCCATTCCATTTCTAAACATTCCATTCCTCTCCGTTCCATTCCACTCCATTTCTCTCCATTCCAGTCCTCTCCATTTCATTCCTTTTCCTTCCTCTCCATTTCATTCTATTCAATTCCATTCATCTCCATTCCATTCCATTCGATTTCATTCCATTCCTCTCCAGTTCATTCTTCTCCAGGCCATTCTACACAATTCCTTTCCATTCCATTCCATTCCATTCCATTCCTTCCCTCTACATTCCATTCCTCTTCTTACCATTCCATTCCATTTCACTCCACTCCATTTCATCCATTTCTCTCCATTCCGTTTCATTCCACTCCATTCCATTCCACTCCACTCCATTCCATTCCATTCCTTTCCATTCCGTTTCATTCCACTCCATTCCATTCCATTCCTCTCCAGTCCTTTCCATTCCATTAAATTCCATTCAACTCTAACGCATTCCTCTCAATTCCATTACATTCCAATCCTCTCCATTCCATTCCTCTCCATTCCATTCCATTCCATTCCATTCCATTCCTCTCTGTTCCATTCCATTTCATTCCTTTCCTACCCAGTCATTTCCATTCCATTCTACCACATTTCATTCCTCTCCATCCATTCCATTTCATTCCACTCCATTACATTCCATTCCGTAGCATTGCATTCCACTCCATTCCATTCCATTCCACTCCATTCCATTGCTCCCCATTTCGTTCCATTCTTATCCATTCCATTCCAGTTATTCTTATACCATTCCTCTCCATTCCATTTCTCTCCCTTCCATACCATTCCTCTCCATTTCATTCCATTGAGTTGTTCTTGATTCCATTCTATTCCATTTTATCAATCCCTATTTCATTCCTCTCCAATTTCATTCCACTCCATTCCATTCCATTACATTCTTCTCCATTCCATTCCTCTCCATTTTCTTCCATTTCTCTCCATTTTATTCCATTAATTTCCATTCCATTCCTCTCCATTCCAGTCCTTTCCATTCCTCTCCATACAATTCCATTACATTTCATTTCACTCCCTTCCATTCCATTGTATTCCTTTTCTTTCCATTCCACTCCATTCTATTCCATTCCAGTCCATCGCATTACATTCCTCTCCACTCCATTCCATTAAATTCCTCACCATTCCATTCCATTCCATGCAACTCCGTTCCTTTCTATTCCACCCAATTCCATTCAATTACTCTCCATTCCACTCCATCCCACTCCATACCATTCCTCTCCGTTCCATTCTTTTCCATTCTATTTCATTACTCTCCATTCTATTCCATTCCATTCCATTCCTCTGCGTTTTATTACATTCCATTCCTTTCCTCTCCATTCCACTCCCCTCCATTCCATTCAATTCCATTCAATTCCTCTCCATGTCATTCCATTCCTCTCCATTCCATTCCATTCTGATCCACTCCATTCCATTGTATTCCACTCCACTCAATTCCATTCCTCTCCATCTCATTCAATTCCATTCAACTCCATTCCATTCCATTCCACCCCATTCCATTCCATTCCACTCCACTCCATTCCCTGCCAAGGAATTCCATTCTATTCCACTCCATTGCATTTCACTGCTCACCATTTCATTCCAGTCCATTCCGTTACATTCAATTCTGCTCCATTTCTTTTCTCTCGTTTCCATTGCTTTTCATTCCTTTCCATTCTATTCTAATCTCTTCCATTCTTCTCCATGCATTGCATTCAGTTCCTCTCCATTCCATTCCATTCCATTGCCTTGAATTTCATTACATTGCATTCCTCTCCATTCCCTTCCATTCCTTTCCATTCCGTATCTCTCCAAACCATTCCATTACTCTACATTCCATTCCACATCATTCCATTCCATTTCATTTTATTCCATTTTTCTCCATTTCATTCCCTTTCTTTCCATTCTGTTCCTATCCATTCCATTCCATTCCATTCCTCTATACTCCATTCCATTCCTCTCCATTCCAATCCATTCCAATCCATTCCATTCCATTTCATTGCATTCATTCGTCTCTATTCCATTCCTCTCCATTCCATTCTATTCTCTTTCGGATTCACTCTCCTCCATTCCATCAGACTCCATTCCATTCCAGTGCATTCCAATCCACTCCATTCCTCTCAATTCCATTCCATAACTCTCCATTCCATGCCACTTCATTCCAGTCCTCTCAATTCCATTCCATTCCATTTCATTCCATTACATTTCTTTTCACTCCATTCCATTTCTCTCCATTTCATTCCATAATTCTCCATTCCATTCCACTTCATTCATGTCCTCTCCATTCCATTCCATTCCTTTCGCTCTAGTACACTCCATTCCATTCCTTTACATTCCATTCAATTCCATTCCACTCCATTCCGTTCCACTCCATTACTTTCCATTCCATCTCCTCACCATTGCACTCCCTTTCATTCCACTCCTATCCATTCCTTTCAATTTCTCTCCATTCCAATCCTCTCCATTCCATTCCAGTCCACTCTATTCCATTCCTCTCCATTCCACTCATTTCCATTCCTTTCCAATCCTCTCCTTTCGCTTCCATTTTAATCAATTCCAATCCATTCCATTCCATTCCTCTCCATTCCATTCCATTCTATTCCTTTCCTCTCCATTCCATCAATTCCATTCCTCTCTATTCCATTTCCTTCCATTCCATGTCATTTCTCCTGATTCTATCCCATTCTTCTTCACTCCATTCCATTCCATTCCTTTTCATTCCATTCCATTCCATTTAATTCCATTCCATTCCAATCCTCTCCAGTCTATTCTTCTCCATCCATTCCATTCTTCTCGATTCCATTCCTTTCTATACCATTGCAGTCCATTCCAATCCTCTCCATTCAATTCCATTCCATTACACTCCATTGCACTCCATTCCATTTCTTTCCTCTCCATTTCATTCCTCTCAATCAATTCCATTCCATTCCATTTCACTCCATTCCATTCCATTCCACTCCACTCCATTGCTTTCCATACCGCTTAATTCCATTCCATTCCGTTCCATTCCACTCCATTCCATTCCACTCCACTCCATTATATTACATTCCTATAAATTCCATTTACTCTGGTCGATGCCTCTCCATTCCACTGCATTCCATTCTGTTGCTTTCAGCTTTAATCCATTCCTCACCATTCTATTACATTCCAA
This sequence comes from Carlito syrichta, assembly GCF_000164805.1. Classification (NCBI taxonomy): domain Eukaryota; kingdom Metazoa; phylum Chordata; class Mammalia; order Primates; family Tarsiidae; genus Carlito; species Carlito syrichta. The sequence continues at coordinate 88,109 of NW_007252878.1, forward strand.
TCCTCTCCTTTCCATTCCTCTCCATTCCATTTCATTCCTCTCTATTCCATTCCATTCCATTTCATACCATTCCATTTCTCTCCATTCCATTACTCTTCATTCCATTCCTTTCCTCTCCATTCCCTTTCTCCTCATTTCTTTCCCTTCCTCTGCATTCCTTTCCATTCCATTCCATTCCTCTCCATTCCATTCTATTTCTGTCCATTCCATTCCATTCCATTTCTCTCCATTCCATTTCATTCCGCTGCATTTTATTCCTTTCTATTCCTCTTCATTCCATTTCTCTCCCTTCCATTTCACTTCATTCCTTTCCATTCCTCTTCATTCCATTCCTCTCCCTTCCATTTCATTTCATTTCTTTCCATTCTATTCCAATCCTCTCCATTCCAATTCTTTGCATTCCTCTCCATTCCATTCCTCTCCATTCCCTTCCATTCCATTTCTCTCCATTGCATGACTCTCCATTCCTTTCCATTGCCCTCCATTCCATTCCATTCCTGTGCATTCCATTCCACTCCACTCCATTAAATTCCTTTCCACTCCAGTCCACTTGATTCCATTCCATTCATCTCCATTCTATTCTATTCCTTTCCATTCCAATCCTCTCCATTCTATTATATTGCTTTCCTTCCCATTCTGCTCCACTCTCCTCCACTTCATTCCTTTCCATTCCATTCCATTCCACTCAATTCCATTCTGTTACATTCCATTCATCTCCATTCCATTCCATTCCATTCCATTCCATTCCATTCCATTCCTCTCCATTTTGTCCAATCCATTTGATTTCATTGTATTCTATTCCTTTTGATTCCACTCTACTCCATGCCATTCCACTCCATTCCTCTTCATTCCATTCTATTATTCTCCATTCTATTCCATAACTCTCAATTCCATTCCATTCCGTTTCATTCCTCTCCATTCCATTCCTCTCCATTCCTTTCCACTCCATGCCATTCCACTCCATTCCATTCCATTCCTCTTCTTTCCATTCCATTCCACTCCATTCCATTCCATTCCACTCCACTCTACTTTATTCCACTGCATACCATTCCATTCATCTCCATTGTATTCCATTCCATTCAACTGCATTGTATATCTCTTCATTCCACTCCAATGCATTCCAATCCTCTCCATTCCATTCCATTCCTCTTCATTCTATTTCATTCCACTCCATCCCATTCCATTCCTTTTGTCTCCATTCCATTCCTCTCTATTCCATTCCATTCCCTTCCTTTCCATTCCACTCCATTCCATTCCATTCAGTTCCTCTCCATTAGATTCCAATCCATTTCATTTCAATTCATTTCATTACACTCCACTCCATTCCATTCCATTCCTCTCCATTCCATTCACTCCGTTCCATTCATATTCATTCCTGTACATTCAATTCCATTCCATTCCATTCCATTTTAATCCATTCGTCTCCATTCCCTTGCATTCCATCCTCTCCATTCCACTCTAATCCATTTCTCTTTATTCCCTTCCTTTCCTCTCCATTGCATTTCATTCCTCTCCTTTCCACTCCATTCCATTCCATTCCATTCCATACCTTTCCATTCCATTCCATTCCATTCCTCTTCATTCAATGACATTCCATCTTTCTCTATTCCTTTCCTTTCTATTCCATTCAATTCCATTCTGCTCCAGTCGATTCCATTCCTCTACATCCCATTCCATTGTTCTCCATTCCATCCATTCCTCTCCATTCCATTCCATTCCATTGTTCTCCATTCATTCCATTCCATTCCATTCTATTCCATTCCATACCACTCCACTTCATTCCTTTCCTCTCCATTCCACTTCCTTCCATTAATCCCATTCTATTTCTCTCCATTCCATCCATTACTAAGCATTTCATTCCTCTCCGTTTCATTCCACTCCATTTCTCTCGATTCCAGTCCTCTCCATTTCATTCCTTTTCCTTCCTCTTCATTATATTCCATTCAATTTCATTCATCTATTCGATTTCTTCCATTCCTCTCCAGTTCATTCCTCTCCATGCCATTCCATACAATTCCACTCCATTCCAATCCATTCCATTCCATTCCTTCCCTCACCATTCCATTCCTCTCCTTTCCATTCTATTCCACTATATTCCATTTCACTCCACTCCATTAAATTCATTCTTCTTCATTCCATTTCATTCCACTCCATTCTATTCCACTCCATTCCATTCCATTCCTCTCCATTCCAATCCATTCTATTAAATTCCTCTCCATTCTTTTCCGTTCCATTAAATTCCATTCAAATCTAACGCATTCCTCTCTTTTCCATTGCATTCCAAACCTCTCCATTCCATTCCTCTCCATTCCATTCCATTCCATCCCATTCCATTCCTCTCCATTCCATTTCATCCCATTCCATTCCTACGCAATGAATTCCATTCCATTCTACTATGTTTCATTCCACTCCATCAATTCCATTTCATTCCATGCCTTCCATTCCATTCCACACCATTACATTCCACTCCATTCCATTGAAGTCCACTCCATTCCATTCATCCCCATTTTATTCCATTCTTATCTATTCTATTCCAGTCATTTCCATACCATTCATCTCCATTCAATTCCATTCCATTCATTTCCTCTCTATTCCATCCTATTCTATTCCATTTCTGTCCATTACATACCTCTCCATTCCCTTCCAAACCATTCCATTCTATTACAATCTTTCCATTACTTTCGTCTACATTCCATTCCATTCCTCTCCATTCTTTTCAATTTCTCCTCATTCGATTCCTTTCCATTCATTTCCATTCAATTCGTATCCATTTCATTGCGTTCCTCTCCCTCTATTCCATTCCATGCTATTCCATCCTCTTCCATTCCCTTCCATTCGTCTCCATTCCATTCCACTCCATTCCTCTACATTTCATTCCATTCCAATCCTCCACATTTCATTCCATTCCATTCCACTCCATTCCAATCCATTCCTCTCTAGTCCATTCCATTCCTCTCCAACCCATTCCATTCCATACCATTCCTTCCACCTCATCCCATTCCAATACATTCCGTTCCGTTCTATTGCTCTCCATTCCATTCCTCTCCCTTCCATACCATTTCTCTCCATTTCATTCCATTGAATTGCTCTTTATTCCATTCCATTCCATTCCATCAATCCCTATTTCATTCCTGTCCATTCCATTCCACTCCATTCCATTCCATTCCATTCTTATCCATTCCATTCCTCTCCATTTTCTTCCATTCAACTCCATTCTATTCCACTAAATTGCATTCCATTCCTCTCCATTCCAGTCCATTCTATTCCTCACCATACCATTCCATCACATTTCATTTCACTGCCTTCCATTCCATTGTATTCCCTTCCTTTCCATTCCTCTCCAATCCATTCCATTCCAGTCCTTCACATTACATTCCACTCCACTCCATTCCATTAAATTCCTCACCATTCCATTCCATGCCATTCTGTTCCATTCTATTCCACCCAAGTCCCTTCAATTCCTCTCCATTCCACTCCATTCCATTCCTCTCCATTGCTTTCTTTTCCATTCTATTTCATTCCTCTCCATTCCATTCCATTCCTTTCCTTCTTCCTTTCCATTCCATTCCTCTCCATCCCATTCCATTTCTCTCCAATCCATTCCATTGTATTCCACTCCAATCAACTACATTCCTCTCCAATCACATCCATTCCATTCCTCTCCATTTGATTAAATTCTATTCCATTCCACCGCATTCCATTCCATTCTACTCCACTCCATTCCCTGCCAATGAATTCCATTCTATTCCACTCCATTCCTTTTCACTAACACCATTTCATTCCATTCCATTTTGTTCCATTCCATTCCGTTGCAATCCATTGCTCTCGTTTCCATTCCTTTTCATTCCTTTCCATTCTCTTCCAATCTCTTCCATTCCTTTCCATTCCATGACATTCAATTCCTCTCCATTCCATTCCATTTAATTGCATTGCATTTCATTACATTGCATTCCTCTCCATTCCATTCATTCCAATCCATTCCATTCCTTCCCATTCCATATCTCTCCATTCCATTCCATTCCTCTACATTCCATTCCATTCCACATCGTTCCATTCCATTTCATTCCATTCCATTCATCTCCAATTCATTCCATTTCGTTCCATTCTGTTCCTCTCCATTCCATTCCATTCCATTCCGCTCCACTATACTCCATTCCATTCCTCTCAATTCCATTCCATTCATTTCCATTCCATTTCTTTGCATTCATTCATCTGTATTCCATTCTATTCCATTCCTCTCCATTCCATTCCATTTTCTTTCGAATTCATTCTCCTCCATTCCATTTGACTCCATTCCATTCCACTGCTTTCCAATCCACTCTATTTCTCTCCATTCCATTCCATAACTCTCCATTCCATTCCACTTCATTCCAGTCCTCTCAATTCCATTCCATTCCATTTCATTCCGTTCCATTCCTTTTCACTCCATTCCATTTCTAACCATTTTTCTCCATTCCATTTCATTTCTCACGAATCTATTCCATTCTTCTTCACTCCATTCCATTCCATTCTATTCCATTTCTTTCCATTTTTTCCATTCCATTCCATTCCATTCGTCTCCAGTCTATTCCTCTCCATTGCATTCCATTTTTTCCAATTCCATTCCTTTCTATTCTATTGCATTCTATTCCAATCCTCTCCATTCAACTCCATTCCATTGCACTCCATTAAATTTCTTTCCTCTTCATTCATTCCTCTCAATTCCATTTCATTCTTTCCATTCCATTCCACTCCACTCCATTCTATTCTACTCCACTTCATTGCATTCCATTCCTCTCAGTTCCATTCCTTTCCATTCCATTCCACTCCCTTCCTTTCCACTCCACTCCATTACATTACACTCCTCTCAATTCCGTTGATTCCGTTCAATTCCTCTCCATTCCACTGCATTCCATTCTGGTACACTCAACTATAATCCATTTCTCTCCATTCTATTGCACTCCAATCCTCTCCTTTCCATTCCATTCCATTCCTCTTTATTCCATTCCTTTCCATTCCATTCCATTTCTCTTCATTCCATTACTCTCCATCTCATTCCTTTCCTCTCCATTCCGTTCCTCTCTATTTCATTCCATTCCTGTGCATTCCATTTCAACCCATTCCATTCCTCTCCATTCCATTTCTGTCTATTCCTTTCCATTTCATTCCGCTGCATTTTATTCCATTCTATTCCTCTTCATTCCATTTCTCTCCCTTCCATTCCATTTCATTACTTTCCATTCTATTCCATTCCTGTCCATTCCATTTTTTTGAATTCCTCTCCATCCATTCCTCTCCATTCCTTTCTATTCCACTCCTCTCCATTACATAACTCTCCATTCCTTTCCATTGCCCTCCATTCCATTCCATTCCTGTCCATTCCATTCCTTTCCTCTCCAATAAAATCCTTTCCACTCCAGTCCACTCTATTCCATTCCATTCATCTCCATTCTATTCTATTCCTTTCCATTCCAATCCTCTCCATTCTATTATGCTGCTTTCCTTTCCATTATAATCCACCCTTCTCCACTCCATTCCATTCCATTCCACTCAATTGCATTCCGTTACATTCCATTCATCTCCATTCCATTCCATTCCTCTCCATTCCGTCCAACCCACTCCATTTCATTTCATTCGATTCCTTTTGGTTACACTCTACTCCATTCCATTCCACTCCATTCCATTCTACTCCTTTCCTCTTCATTCCATTGCATTACTCTCCATTCCATTCCATAACTCTCAATTCTATTCCATTCCGTTCCATTTCTCTCCATTCCTTTCCATTTCATGCCATTCCAGTCCATTCCTTCCTTTCCTCTTCTTTCCATTCCATTCCATTCCATTCCATTCCATTCCATTCCATTCCATTCCACTCCACTCCACTTTATTTCACTGCATTCCATTCCATTCGTCTCCATTCCTTTCCATTCCATTCAATTTCATTCAATCACATTGTACACTTTTCCATTCAACTCCACTCCATTCCATTTCTCTCCTTTACATTCCACTACTCTCCATTCCATTTCATTCCAATCCATTCCACGCATTTCCACTCCACTCCATTCATTCATCTCCATTCCCCTGCATTCCTTTCCATTTCATTCCTCTCAAAAACCTCCCCATTCCACTGCATTCCATTCCTTTCGTTTCCTCTCTATACAATTCCCTTCCATTCAATTTCATGTCCTTCCTCACCATTCCATTCCTGTCAATTCCATTCAATTCCATCCATTCCATTCCTCAACATTCCAATCCATTCAATTCCATTTCTCTCAATATCATTCCATTCCATTCCATTCGTTTCCATTCTTTCCTCTCCATTCCATTCCCTCCAATCCATTCCACTCCATTCCTCTCCATTTTATTACTTCCATTCCATTCCTTTCCTCTCCATTCCATTCTTCTCAATTCCATTCCATTCCCTTCCATTGAATTCCACTCCATTCCTTTGCATTAGATTCCAATCCATTTCATTCCACTCCATTTGATTTCACTCCACTCCATACCATTACATTCCTCTCCATTCTATTCATTCTGTTCCATTCGTATCAATTTCTGTTCATTCAATTCCTTTCCATTCCCTTCAATTATAATCCATTTTTCCTTATTCCCTTGCATTCCATCCTCTCCATTCCATTCTATTCCATTCCTCTCCATTTTTTTCCATTCCGATCCATTGCATTCCATTCCACATCATTCCATTCCATTTCATTCCAATCCTTTCATCTCCATTTCATTCCATTTCTTTCCATTCTGTTCCTCTCTATTCCATTCCATTCCATTCTGTTCCACTATAGTCCAATCCATTCCTCTCCATTCCATTACAATCTATTCCTTTCCATTCCATTTCTTTGCATTCATTCATCTGTATTCCATTTTATTCCATTCCTCTCCATTCCATTCCATTTCCTTTCGAATTCATTCTCCTCCATTCCATTAGACTCCATCCCATTCCACTGCATTCCAATCCACTCCATTCCTATCCATTCCATTCCATAACTCTCCATTCCGTTCCACTTCATTCCAGTCCTCTCACTTCCATTCTATTCCATTCCATTTCATTCCATTCCATTCCTTTCCACTCCATTCCATTTCTCGCCATTCCTCTCCATTCCATTCCATTTCAATTCTCACGATTCTATTCCATCTTCTTCACTCCATTCCATTCCATTCCATTCAATTCTATTCCGTTCCTTTCCATTTTATTCCATTCCATTCCATTCCATTCGTCTCCAGTCTATTCCTCTCCATTGCATTCCATTTTTCTGATTCCATTCCTTTCTTTTCTATTGCAGTCTATTCCAATCCTCTCCATTCCATTCCATTCCATTGCACTGCATTCAATTTCTTTCCTCTGCATTCGTTCCTCTCAATTCCATTCCATTCCATTCCAATCCACTCCATTCCATTCCACTCCACTCCATTGCATTGCATTCCTCTCGGTTCCATTCCATTGTTTCATTCGACTCCCTTCCTTTCCACTCCACTACATTTCTTTACATTCCTCTCAATTACATTGATTCCGTTCAATTACTCTCCATTCCTCTGCATTCCATTCTGTTACATTCAACTATAATCCATTCCTCTCCATTCTATTGCACTCCAATCCTTTCCTTTCCATTCCATTCCATTCCTCTTTATTTCATTCCATTCCATTCCATTCCATCCATTTCTCTCCATTCCACTCCATTCCATTGTTTTCCATTCTTTCCATTCCATTCCATTTCAATCCGTTCCATTCCATTCCATTCTATTCCATTCCATACGTCTCCACTTCATTTCTTTCCTCTCCATTCCACTCCCCTCCATTACTCCCATTCTATTTCTCTACATTCCTTTCCATTACTAAACATTCCATTCCTCTCCGTTCCATTCCACTCCATTTCTCTTCATTCCTCCTCTCCATTTCATTCTTTTCCTTCCTCTCCATTCCATTTCACTCTACTCATCTCCATTCCATTCCATTCTATTTCATTCCATTCCTCTCCAGTTCATTCCTCTCCATGCCATTCCATACAATTCCATTCCATTCCATTCCAATCCATTCCATTCCATTCCTTCCCTCTCCATTCGATTCCTCTCCATTCCATTCCATTCCATGCCACTCTACTCCATTCTATTTCACTCCACTCCGTTGCATCCATTCCTCTCCATTCCATTTCATTCCACTCCATTCCATTCCACTCCATGCCATTCCTCTCCTATCCATTCCATTCCATTCCATTCTCTCTATTCTTTCCCATTCCATTAAATTCCATTCAACTCAAATGCATTCCTCTCCATTCCATTACATTCCAATCCTCTCCATTTCATTCTTCTCCATTTCATTCCATTCCATTCCTCTCCTTTCCAGTCCATTCCAACCCATTCAATTCCATTCCATTCTACCACATTTCATTCCACTCCATCCTTTCCATTACATTCCACTCCATTCCACTCCATTCCACACCATTGCAATCCAATCCATTGCATTCCATTCCACTCCATTCCATTCCTCCCCATTTCATTCCATTCTGATCTATTCCATTCCAGTCATTTCCATACCATTTTCTCCATTCCATTCACTCCATTCATTTCCTCTCCATTCCATTCCATTCCATTCCATTCCATTCCATTTGTGTCCATTCCATACCTCTCCATTCCATTCTTCTCCATTCCATTTCTCTCCATTCCATTCCATTCTTCTCCATTCTTTTCAATTTCTCTTCATTCGATTCCTTTCCATTCATTTCCATTCAATTCGTATCCATTTCAATGCGTTCCTCTCCCTCCATTCCATTCCATGCTATTCCAGGCCATTCCATTCCATTCTATTCATCTCCAATGCATTCCACTCCATTCCTCCACATTTAATTTCATTCCATTCCTCGGCATTTAATTACATTCCATTCAACTCCATTCCAATCCATTCCTCTCTAGTTCATTCCATTCCTCTCCAATCCATTCCATTCCATACAATTCCAACCACCTCATGTCATTCCAATACACTCCATTCCATTCCATTCCTCTCCATTCCATTCCTCTCCCTTCCATACCATTCCTCTCCATTTCATTCCATTGCATTGCTATTTATTCCATTCAATTCAATTCCATCAATACCTATTTCATTCGTCTCCATTCCATTCCACTCCATTACATTACATTCCATTCCTATCCATTCCATTTCTTTCCATTTTCTTCCATTCCTCTCCATTCCATTCCATGTCACTCAGTTCCATTGTATTCCACCCAAGTCCATTCAATTCCTCTCCATTCCAATATTTTTCATTCTTTTTAATTCCTCTCCATTCTTTTCTTTTCCATTCCATACCATTTCTCTCCAATCCTTTCCATTCCTTTCCATTCCTCTCTAATTCATTCCATTATGCTCCCTTCCATCCATTCACCTTCACTCCATTGTATTGTATTCCATTCCATTCAATTCCATTCCTCTCCATCCCATTCCTCTCCATCCCATTCCATTCACTTCCACTTGACTCCCTATCTCTCCATTTCATTCCATTCTATTACTCTCCATTCCATTCCCTTCCTCGCCATTCCATTCCATTTCATTCAATTTCATTCCACTCCATTCTGTTCATCTATAATCCATTACATTTCATTCCATTCCATTCCTCTCCATTCCATTCCATTCCACTCGCTCTAGTACACTCCAACCATCCCTCTACATTCCATTCCATTCCACTCCATTCCATTCCATTACTTTCCATATTATTCCTCTCCATTGCACTCACTTCCATTCCACTCCCATCCATTCCTTTCAATTTCTCACCATTCCATTCCTCTCCATTCCATTCCATTCCATTTTATTCCATTCCATTCCACTCCATTCCATTCCTCTCCATTCCACTCTTTACATTACATTCCAATCCTCTCCATTCGCTTCCATTTTAATCAATTCCATTCCATTCCATTCCTCTTCAATTCATTCCATTCCATTCTATTCCTTTCCTCTCAATTCCATCCATTCCATTCTTCTATATTCCATTTCCTTCCATTCCATTTCATTTGCCATGATTCTATTCCATTCTTCTTCGCTCCATTCCATTCCATTCCATTCCATTCCTTAACATTTAATTCCATTCCATTCCGTTCCATTCCTCTCCAATCTATTCCTCTCCAATCCATTCCATTCCTCTCGATTCCATTCCTTTTTATTATTTTGCTTTCCATTCCAATTCTCTCCATTCAATTCCATTCCATTCCACTCCACTCCATTCCATTTCACTCCACTCCATTGCATTCCATTCCTCTCAATTCTATTCCATTCCATTCCATTCCATTCTACTCCATTCCATTCCACTACACTCCATTCTATTACATTCCTCTCAATTCCATTTATTCAGTTCAATTTCTCTCCATTCCACTCCATCCACTTTTGTTACATTCAACAATTATCCATTCCTCTCCATTCTATTACATTCCAATTCTCTCCTTTCCATTCCTCTCCATTCCATTCCATTCCTCTCTATTCCATTCCATTCCATTCCATTTCATTTCTCTCCATTCCATTACTCTCCATTCCATTCCTTTCCTCTCCATTCCTTTCCTCTACATTCCATTCCATTCCATCCCATTCCTCTCCATTCCATTCCATTTCTGTTCATTCTATTCCATTCCTCCTCTTTCCATTTCATTCCACTGCATTTTATTCCATTCCATTCCTCTTCATTCCATTCCTCTCCCTTCCCTTCCATTTCTTTCCTTTCCATTCTATTCCATTCTATTCCATTCCTCTCCATTCCATTTCTTTGCATTCCTCTGCATTCCATTCCTCTCCATTCCTTTCCATTCCATTCCTCTCCATTACATAACTCTCCATTCCTTTCCATTACCTTCCATTCCATTCCATTCCTGTGCATTCCATTCCATTCCTCTCCATTAAATTCCTTTCCACTCCAATCCACTCCATTTCATTCCATTCATCTCCATTGTATTCTAATCATTTCCATTCCAATTCTCTCCATTTTATTATATTGCTCTCCTTTCCATTCTGGTCCACTTGCTCCAGTCCATTCCTTTCCATTCCATTCTATTCCATTCTATTCCATTCCATTCCATTCCGTTAAAATCCATTCATCTCCATTCCATTCCATTCCTCGCCATTCCGTCCAATCCATTCCATTTCATTAAATTCCATTCCTTTTGGTTGCACTCTACTCCATTCCGTTCCACTCCATTCCTCTTCTTTGCAGTCCATTACTCTCCATTCCATTCCATAACATTCAATTCTATTTCTCTTCATTCCATTCCTATCCATTCCTTTCCATTCCATGCCATTCCACTCCATTCCATTCCATTCCTCTCCACTCCAGTTAATTGCACTGCAATCCATTCTATTCGTCTCCATTCCATTCCATTCTATTCAATTCCTTTCAACTGCGTTGTATACCTCTCCATTCCACTCCAACCCATTCCCATACTCTCCATTGCCTTCCATTCCTCTCCATTTCATATCATTCCACTCCATTCCACTCCATTCCATTCCATTCCTCTTCACTCTCCTGCATTCCATTCCATTTCATTCCTCTCTAAAACCTCCTATTCCACTGTATTCCACTCCATTCCATTCCACTGGATTCCTCTCTATACAATTCCCTTCTATTCCATTCCATTTCCTTCCTCACTGATCCATTCCTGTCAATTCCATTCAATTCCATCCATTCCATTCTTCGGCATTCCATTCAATTAAATTCCATTCCTCTCAATTTCATTCCATTCCATTCCATTCATTTCCATTCCTTCCCTCTCCATTCCATTCCCTCCAATCCATTCCATTCCATTCCTCTCCATTCTATTCTGTTCCATTACTTTCCTCTCCATTCCATTTCTCTCCATTCCATTCCATTCCCTTCCATTCCATTCCATTCTATTCCATTCCTTTCCATTGTAATCCATAGCATTTCATTCATACCCAGTCAATTCCATTTTATTCTACTACATTTTATTCCACTCCATATATTCCATTTCATTCCACTCCATTTCATTCCATTCCATACCATTACATTCCACTCCATTCCATTCCATCTCACTCCATTCCATTCCTCCCCTTTTCATTCCATTCTTATCCATTCCATTCCAGTCATTTCCATACCATTCATCTCCATTCCATTCCATTCATTTCCTCTCCATTCCATTCCATTCCATTTCTGTTCATTCCTTACTTCTCCATTCCATTCCAAACCATTCCATTCCATTCCATTCTTCTCCATTACTTTCATCTCCATTCCATTCCACTCCATTCATCTCTGATCTTTTCAATTTCTCTTCATTCGATTCCTTTCCATTCCATTCCATTCAATTCAGTTCCTATCCATTTGATTCCGTTCCTCTCCCTCCGTTCCATTGCATGCTATTCCATTTCATTCCATTCCTTTCCATTCGTCTCCATTCCATTCCTCTGCATTTCATTCCATTCCATTCCTCGGCATTTCCTTCCATTCCATTCCTCTCCATTCCAATGCATTCCTCTCTAGTCCTTTCCATTCCTCTCCTATCCATTCCATTCCATACAATTCCATTCCATCTCCTGCCATTCCAATCCTCTCCGTTCCATTACATTCCTCTACATTCCATTCCTCTCCCTTCCATACCATTCCTTTCCATTTCATTCCATTGAATTGCTCTTTATTCCATTGCATTCCATTCCATCAATCCCTATTTCATTCCTCTCCATTCCATTCCACTCCATTTCATTCCATTCCATTCCTCTCCAGTCCATTCCTCTCCGTTTTCTTCCATTCCTCTCCATTCTCTTCCAATAAATTCTATTCCATTCCTCACAGTTCCAGTTCATTCCATTCCTCTCCATACCATTCCATTATATTCCTTTTCACTGCCTTCCATTCCATTGTATGCCTTTCATTTCCATTCCTCTCCATTCCATTCCATTCCAGTCCATCGCATTATATTCCACTGCACTACATTCCATTAAATTCCTAACCATTCCATACTACTCCGTTACATTCTATTCCACCCAAGTCCACTGAATTCCTCTCTATTCCACTCCATTCCATTCCTCTTCATTCCCTTCTCTTCCATTCCATTTGATTCCTATTCATTCTATTCCATTTCATTCCATTCCTCTCCATTCCATTCCTCTCCATTTCATTCCATTCCTCTCCATTCCATACCATTCCTCTCCACTCTTTTCCATTGTATTTCACTCCACTCAATGCCATTCCTCTCCATCCCATTCCATTCTATTCCTCTCTATTCGATTCCAATCAATTCCATTTTACTGCATTCCATTCAATTCCACTCCACTCCATTCGCTGCCAATCAATTTCATTACATACCACTGCATTCCATTTCTCTACTCACCTTTTCAGACCAATTCATTCCGTTCCATTCTGTTCTGCTCCATTCCATTGCTCTCGTTTCCATGCCTTTTCATTCCTTTTCATTCCATTCCAATCCGGTCCATTCCTCTCTATTCCATTGCTTTCAATTCCTCTCCATTCCATTCCATTTCATTGCATTGCATTTCATTACATTACATTCCTCTCCATTCCATTTCATTCCATTCCTTTCCATTCCATATCTCTCCATTCCATTGCATTCCTCTACATTCCATTGCATTCCACATCATTCTATTCCATTTCATTCCATGCCATTTATCTCCATTTCATTCCATTTCTTTCCATTCTGTTCCTCTCCATTCCATTCCATTCCATTCAATTCCATTCCATTTCATTACATTCATTCATCTCTTTTCCATTCTATTCCATTCCTCTCCATTCCATTCCATTCCCTTTTATGAATCACTCTCCTCCATTCCATTAGACTCCATTCCATTCCACTGCATTCCAATCCATTCCTTTCCTCTCCATTCCATTCCATAACTCTCCATTCCATTCCATTCCATTCCTTTCCACTCCATTCCTTTGCATTCCATTCCATTCCCCTCCAATCTATTCTATTCCTCTCCATTCCGTTCAACTCCATTCCATTCTATTCAACTCCACTTGAATCAGTTCTACTCCATTCCATTCCATTTCTCTCCATTCCATTTAATTACATTGAATTTTATTCTTATTCATTCTATTGCATTCCAATTCTATCCATTTAATTCCACTCCATTCCATTCCATTCCATTCGTCTCCATTCCATTCGATTCCTCTCCATTCCTCTCCTTTCTATTCCATTCCATTCCATTCCATTCCTTCCATTTCATTCTTCTCCATTCAATTCCATTCAATTCCTTTCAATTCCATTCAATTCCATTCCTCTCCATTCCATTCCATCCCTCTCCATTCCATTCTATTCCATTCCTACCCATTTCCTGTCTCTCCAATTCATTCCATTCTATTACTCTCCATTCCTTTTCCTTTCTTGCCATTCCATTAGATTTCACTCAATTCCATTCCACTCCATTCCGTTCATCTCCAATCCATTTCATTTCATTCCATTACATTCCTCCCCATTCCATTCCATTCCATTTCCTTCGCTCTAGTCCACTCCATTCCATTCCTGTACATTCCATTCCTCTTCTTCCATTCCACTCCATTACTTTCCATTCTATTACTCTCCATTACACTCCCTTCCATTCCACTCCTCTCCATTCCATTCAATTCCTCTCCATTCCATTCCTGTCCATATCATTCCATTCCTCTCCATTCCATTCCATTCCTCTCTACTCCATTTCATTGTATCCCACTTCACTCTATTCCATTCCTCTCCATCCCATTCCATTCTATTCCTCTTCATTCAATTCCAATTGATTCCATTTTACTCCTTTCCATTCAATACCAATCCACTCCATGCGTTGTTGCCAATGAATTCCATTACATTCCACAGCATTCCATTTCACTACTCACCATTTCATTCCAATCCATTCCTTTCCATTCGATTCCACTCCATAACATTGCTCTCGTTTCCATTCCTTTCCATTCTATTCCGTTTCCTTCCATTCCTATCCATTCCTTTGCATTCAATTCCTCTCCATTCCATTTTATTGCATTGCATTTCATTACATTACATTCCTCTCCATTCCTTTTCATTCCATTCCTTTCCATTCCATATCTCTCCATTCAATTGCTTCCTCTACATTCCATTCCATTCCACATCATTCCATTCCATTTCATTCCATGCCATTCATTTCCATTTCTTTCTATTCTTTTCCTCTCCATTCCTTTCCATTTCTTTCCATTCCATTTCATTGCATTCATTCATCTCTTTTCCATTCAATTCCATACCTCTCCATTCCATTCCATTCCCTTTATGATTCACTCTCCTCCATTCCATTAGACTCCATTCCATTCCACTGCATTCCAATCCACTCCATTCCATTCTATAACTCTCCATTCCATTCCACTTCATTCTAGTCCTCTCAATTTCATTCCATTCCATTAAATTCCAATCCACTCCATAACTCTACATTCCATTCCACTTCACTCTAGTCCTCTCAATTCCATTCCATTCTATTTAATTCCAATCCATTCCTTTCCACTCCATTTCATTTCTCGCCATTCCTCTCCATTCCATTCTATAACTATCCATTCCATTTTCTTCATTACTGTCCTCTCAATTCCATTCCGTTCCATTCCATTCCATTCCATTCCTTTACACTCAATTCTTTTCTCTCCATTCCTTTCCATTCCATTCCATTCCCCTCCATTCTATTCTATTCCTCTACAATCCATTCCACTCCATTCCATACCATTCCACTCCACTCCACTTCAGTCCACTGCATTCCATTCCATTCATCTCCCATCCATTCAATTCCATTCAAGTCCGTTGTATACCTCTGCATTCCACTCCAAATCATTCCAATCCTCTCCATTGCATTCCATTCCTCTCCATTCCATTCCATTTCATTTCATTCCATTCCATTTTCCTCTATTTCCCTGTATTCCATTCCATTTCATTCCTCTCAAACCTCCCATTCCACTGCATTCCACTCCATTCCATTCCACTCGATTCCTCTCTATACAATTCCCTTCCATTCCATTTCATTTCTTTCCTCACTGATCCATTCCTATCAATTCCATTCAATTGCACCCATTCCATTCCTCGACACTCCATTCCATTCAATTCCATTCCTCTCAATTCCATTCCATTCCTTTAGTTTCAATTCCTTTCCTCTCCATTCCATTCCCTCCAATCCATGCATTCCATTCCACTCCATTCTATTCCATTCCATTCCATTTCTTTCCTCTCCATTCCATGCCTCTCCATTCCATTCCATTCCCTTCCATTCTATTCCACTGCATTCTATTGCATTACTCTCCATTCCATTCCATTTCATTCCATTCCGACCGAATCAATTCCATTCCATTCTATTATATTTCATGCCACTTCATGCATTCCATTTCATTCCATTCCATACCATAACTTTCCACTCCATTCCATTCCATTCCATTCCTCCCCATTTCATTTCATTCGCATCCATTCCATTCCAGTCATTTCCGTACCATTCCTCTCCATGCCATTCCATTCATTTACTCTCCTTTCCATTCCATTCCATACCTCTCCATTCCATTTCAAACCATTCCATTCTTCTCCATTCCATTCTTCTCCATTCCATTCCATTCCATTCATCTCCATTCTTTACAATTTCTCTTCCTTTGACTCCTTTCCATTCCATTCAATTCCTATCCATTTCATTCCGTTCCTCTACCTCCTTTCCATTCCATGCTATTCCATGCCCTTCCATTCCATTCCATTTGTCTCCATTCCATTCCACTCCATTCCTCTGCATTTCATTCCATTTCATTCCTCAGCAATTCATTCCATTCCATTCCTCTCCATTCCAATCCATTCCTGTCTAGTCCATTCCATTCCTCTACAATCTGTTCCATCCCATACCCTTCCCTTCCACCTCATGTCATTCCCATCCACTCGGGTCCATTCCATTCCTCTCCCTTTCATGCCATTCCACTCCATTTCATTCCATTGGATTACTCTTGATTCCATTCCATTCCTATTCATCAATCCGTATTTCATGTCTCTCCATTTCATTCCACTCCATTCCATTCCATTCCATTCTTCTCCATTCCATTCCTCTCCATTTTCTTCCATTCCTCTCCATTCTATTCCATTAAATTCCATACTATTCCTCTCCATTCCGTTCCTTTCCATTCCTCTCAGAACCGTTCCATAACATTTCATTTCACTGCATTTCATTCCATTGTATTTCCTTCCTTTCCATTCTGCTCCATTCCATTCCATTCCAGTCCATCGCATTAAATTCCACTCCACTGCATTCCATTAAATTCCTCACCATTCCATTCCAATCCATGCCACTACTTTCCATTCTATTCCACCCAAGTCCATTCAATTCCTCTCCATTCCACTCCATTCCATTCTTTACCATTTTATTACATTCCTCTTCATTCTATTCCACTCCATTCCTCTCCATTCCGTTCCTCTCCATTCCTTTCCATTCCATTACTCTCCATTGCACTCCCTTCCATTCCACTCCTCTCCATTCCATTAAATTTCTCTCCATTCCATTCCTTTCCATTTCATTCCATTCCATTTCATTCCATTCCATTCCACTCCACTCCATTCCTCTTCAATCCACTCTTTAACATTCCATTCCAATCTTTTCAATTTTAATCAATTCCATTCCACTCCATTTTATTCCAATCCTCTCCATTCCATCCATTACATTTCTTTCTATTCCATTTACTTCCATTCCATTACATTTCTCACAATTTTATTCCATTCTTCTTCACTCCATTCCATTCCGTTCAATTCCATTCCATTCCATTCCATTCCATTCCATTCCATTCCATTCCATTCCATTCCATTCCATTCCATTTCATTCCTTTCCATTTAATTCAATTCCATTCCATTCCATTCCTCTCCAGTCCATTCCCCACCATTCCATTCCATTCCTCTCGATTCCATTCTTTTATATTCTATTGCATTCCACTCCAATCGTCTCTATTCAATTCCATTCCATTCCACTTCTTTCGACTCATTCCATTTCTGTCCTCTCTATTATATTCCTCTCAATTCGTTTGCATTCCATTTCACTCCATTCCATTTCACTCAACTCCATTGCATTCCATTCCTCTCAATTCCCTTCCATTCCGTTCCATTTCATTCCACTCCACTCCATTCTATTACATTCCTCTCAATTCCATTTATTCCGTTCAATTCTTCTACATTCCACTGCATTCCATTCTGGTACATTCAAGTATAAAACACTTCTCTCCATTCTATTACATTCCTATTCTCTCCTTTCTATTCCTCTCCATTCCATTCCATTCCTCTGTATTCCATTCCATTCCATTCTCTTCTATTCCATTCCATTCCATTCCATTCCATTTCATTTCTCTCCATTCCATTACTCACCATTCCATTCCTTTCCTCTCCATTCCAATCCTCTCCATTTCATTCCATTGCTCTGCATTCCATTCCAATCCTTTCCATTCCATTTCTGTTCATTCCATTTCATTCCATTCCTCTCCATTCCATTTCATCCCACTGCATTTTATTCCATTCCATTCCTTTCATTCCATTCCTCTCCCTTCCAGTACATTTATTCCTTTCCATTCTATCCATTCTATTCCATTTTTCTCCATTTCATTTCTGTGCATTCCTCTCAATTCCATTCCTCTCCATTCCTACCCATTCCATTCCTCTTCATTACATAACTCTCCATTCCTTTCCATTGCCCTCCACTCCTTTCCATTTCTGGGCATTCCACTTCATTGCTCTCCATTAAACTTCTTTCCACTCCAGTCCACTCCATTCCATTCATCTCCATTCTATTCTATTCCATCCCATTCCAATCCTCTCCATTGTATTATATTGCTTTCCTTTCTAATCTGCTCCAATCTCCTCCACTCCATTCCTTTCCTTTCCATTCCATTCCACTCAATTCCATTCAGTTATATTCCATTCATCTCCATTCCATTTCATTCCATTCCATTCCTTTTGGTTACACTACACTCCATTCCATTCCACTCCATTGCTCTTCATTCCATTCCATTACTCTCCATTCCATTCCATAACTCTCAATTCCATTCCATTCCATTCCATTCCTCTCCATTCCATTCCTCTCCATTGCTTTCCATTCCATGCTATTCCACTCCATTCCATTCCATTACTCTTCTTTCCATTCCATTGCATTCCATTCCTTTCCATTCCATTCCATTCACTCCATTCTATTCCTCCCCATTTCATTTCATTCTTATTCATTCCATTCCAGTCTTTTCCGTACCATTCCTCTCCATGTCATTCCTTTAATTTCCGCTCCATTCAATTCCATTCAAATTCTTTCCAACCCATACCTCTCCTTCCATTCCACACCATTCCATTCCATTCCATTCTTCTCCATTCCATTCCTCTCCATTCCATTCCATTCCATTCCTCTCCATTCTTTTCAATTTCTATTCCTTCAATTCCTTTCCATTCCATTCAATTCCATTCATTTCAATTCCTATACATTTCATTTCAACTCTCTACCTCCATTCCAATCCATGCTATTCCATGTCCTTCCATTCCATTCCATTTGTCTCAATTCCATTCCACTACATTCCTCTGCATTTCATTCCATTCCATTCCTCAACATTTCATTCCATTCTATTCCACTCCATTCCAATACTTTCCTGTCTAGTCCATTCCATTCCTCTGCAATCTATTCCATTTCATACCATTCTATTCCACCTCATGCCATTCCAATCCACTCCACTGCATTCCATCCCTCTCCCTTCCCAACCATTCCTCTCCATTGTATTGCTCTTTATTCCATTCCATTCCATTCCATCAATCCGTATTTCATTCCTCTCCATTCCATTCCACTCCATTCCATTTCATTCCAATACTCTCCATTCCATTCTGCTCCATTTTATTCCATTCCTCTCCATTCTATTCCATTAAATTCCATTCCATTCCTCTCCATTCCAGTCCATTCCATTCCTGTCAGTACCATTCCATTACATTTCATGTCACTGCATTCCATTCCATTGTATTCCTTTCCTTTCCATTCCTCTCCATTCCATTCCTGTCCATCGCATTACATTCCACTCCACTCCATTCCATTAATGTCTCACCATTCCATTCCATTCCATGCCACTCCGTTCCATTCCATACCACCCAAGTCCATTCAATTCCTCTCCATTCCATTCTTTTCCATTGTATTTCATTCCTCTCCATTCTATTCCATTCCATTTCTCTCCATTCCAATCCTATCCATTCCATTCCATTCCTCTCCATATCATTACATTCCTCTCAATTCCATTCGATTCCTCTCCATTCCATTACAATGTATTCGACTCCACTCAATTGCATTCCTCTACATCCCATTCCATTCCATTCCATTCCATTCCATTCCATGCCTTTCCATTCCACTCCATGCCATTCCATTCCACTCCACTCCATTCCCTGCCAATCAATTCCATTCCATTCCACTCCATTCCATTTCACTACTCACCATTTCATTCCAATTCATTCCGTTCCATTTCATTCCGCTCCATTCCATTGCTCTTGTATCCATTCCTTTCCATTCTATTCCAATCTCTTCCATTCCTCTTCATTCCATTGCTTTCAATTCCTCTTCATTCCATTCCATTTCACTGCATTGCATTTCATCACAATCCATTCCTCTCCAACCCATTCCATTCCATTACATTCCTTTTCTTTCCATGTCTCTCCATTCCATTCCTCTACATCCCATCCCATTCCACATCATTCCATTCGATTTCATTCCATTCCATTCATCTCCATTTCATTCAATTTCTTTCCATTCTGTTCCTCTCCATTCCATTCCATTCCATTCCGTTCCACTATACTCCATTCCAGTCCTCTCCATTCCATTCCATTCTTTTCCATTCCATTTCATTGTATTAATTCATCTCTACTCCATTCAATTCCATTCCTCTCCATTCCATTCCATTCCCTTTCGGATTTACTCTCCTCCATTCCATTAGACTCCATTCCATTCCACTGCATTCCAATCCACTCCATTCCTCTCCATTCCATTACATAACTCTCAATTCCATTCCACTTCATTCCAGTCCTCTCAGTTCCATTCCATTCCATTCCATTTCATTCCATTCCTTTCCACTCCATTCCATTTCTCGCCATTCCTCTCCATTTCAATCCATAACTTTCCATTCCATTCCACTTCATTCCCCTCCTCTCAAATGCATTCCATTTAATTCCATTCCATTCCTTTCCACTCCATTTCATTTCTCTCCATTCCTTTCTGTTCCACTCCATTCCCCGCCATTCCATTCTATTCCTCTCCATTCCATTCCACTACATTCCATTCCATTCATCTCCACTTGACTCCATTCCACTCCATTCCATTCCATTTTCTTTATTCCATTTCATTGCATTGTATTCCATTCCTTTCCATTCCATTGCATTCCAGTCCTATCCATTTCATTCCTCTCCACTCCATTCCATTCCGTTCCCTTCCATTCCTCTCCATTCCTCTCCTTTCCATTCCATTCCGTTCCATTCCATTTCAATTCATTCCTTCCATTTCAATCCTCTCCATTCAATTCCATTCCATTCCTATCCATTCCATTCAATTCCATTCCAATCCATTCGATTCCATTCCTCTCCATTCCATTCTATTCCATTCTTACCCATTCCCTATCTCTCCATTTCATTCCATTCTATTACTCTCCATTCCATTCCCTTCCTCATCATTCCTTTCCATTTCACTCAATTTCACTCCACTCCATTCCGTTCATCTCCAATCCATTCCATTTCTTTCCATTCCATCCCTCTCCAGTCCAATCTATTCCATTCCAATCGCTCTAGTCCACTCCATTGTATTCCTCTACATTCCTTCCATACCATTACACTTCATTCCATTCTACTCCATTTCTTTCCATTCCTTTCCTCTCCAATGAACTGCCTTCCATTCCACTCCTCTCATTCCATTCATTTTCTCTCCATTCCATTCAATTCCATTCCACTCCATTCCATTCCTCTCCATTTCACTCTTTTACATTCCATTCCAATACTCTCCGTTCGCTTCATTTTAATCAATTCCATTCCATTCCATTCCTCTCCATTCCATTGCATTTCATTCTATTCCTTTCCTCTCCATTCCATCCATTCCATTCCTCTCTATTCTATTTCCTTCCATTCCATTTCATTTCTCACGATTCTATTCCATTCTTCTTCACTCCATTCCATTCCATTCAATTCCATTCCTTTCCATTTAATTCCATTCCATTCCATTCTATTGCTCTCTAGTCTATTCCTCTCCATTTCATTCAATTCTTCTTGATTTCAATCTTTTCTATTCTATTGAATTCCTTTCCAATCCGCTTCATTCAATTCCATTCCATTGCATTCCTCTTAATTCCATTCCATTACTCTCCATTCCATTCCATTACTCTCAATTCCATTCCATTCCATCCAATTCCCCTCCATTGCAATCCTCTCCATTCCTTTCCATTCCATGCCATTCCATTCCATTCCATTCCATTCCATTCCATTCCATTCCATTCCATTCCTCTTCTTTCCATTCTATTCCACTCCATTCCATTCCATTCCACTCAACTCCACTTTAGTCCACGGCATTCCATTCCATTCGTCTCCATTCCATTAAATTCCATTCAAGTCCGTTGTATACCTCTCCATTCCACTCCAATTCATTACAACCCTCTCCATTGCATTCCATTCCTCTCCATCCCATTCCATTCCATTCCATTTTTCTCCTTTTCCCTGCATTCCATTCCATTCCATTCCTCTGTAAAACCTCCCATTCCACTGCATTCGACTCCATTCCATTCCACTCGATTCCTCTCTATACAATTCCCTTCCATTCCATTCCATTTCTTTCCTCACCGTTCCATTCCTATCAATTCCACCCATTCCATTCCTCGACATTCCATTCCATTCAATTCCATTCCTCTCAATTCCATTCCATTCCATTCCATTCTTTTCCATGCCTTTCCTCTCCATTTCATTCCCTCCAATCCATTGCATTCCATTCCTCTCCATTCTATTCCAATCCATTCCATTTCTTTCCTCTCCATTCCATTCCATTCCCTTCCATTCTATTCCACTCCATTCTATTCCGTTACTTTCCGTTCCATTCCATTCCATTCCAACCTAATCAATCCCATTCCATTCTACTATATTTCAATCCACTTCATACATTCCATTTCATTCCACTCCATTTCATTCCATTCCATACCATAACATTGCACTCCATTCCATTCCATTCCACTTCATTCCATTCCTCCCCATTTCATTCCATTCTTATCCACTCCATTCCAGTCATTTCTGTACCATTCCTCTCAATGCCATTCCATTCATTCACTCTTCATTCCATTCCATTCCATTTCTGTCCATTCCATACCTCTCCATTCCATTTCAAACCATTCCATTCTTCTCCATTGCACTCCTCTCCATTCCATTCCATTCCATTCCATTCATCTCCTTTCTTTACAATTTCTCTTCCTTTGACTCCTTTCCATTCCATTCAATTCTTATCCATTTCATTCCGTTCCTCTACCTCCTTTCCATTCCATACTATTCCATGCACTTCCATTCCATTCCACTTCATTCCTCTGCATTCATTCCATTCCATTCTTCGGCAATTCATTCCATTCCATTCCTCTCCATTCCAATCCATTCCTGTCTAGTCCATTCCATTCCTCTACAATCTGTTCCATTTCATACCATTCCATTCAACCTCATGCCATTCCCATCCACTCTGGTCCATTCCATTCCTCTCCCTTTCATACCATTCCACTCCATTTCATTCCATTGAATTACACTTTATTCCATTCCTATTCATCAATCAGTATTTCATTTCTCTCCATTCCATTCCACTCCATTCCATTCCTTTCCATTCCTCTCCATTCCATTCCTCTCCATTTTCTTCCATTCCTCTCCATTCTATTCCATTAAATTCCATACAATTCCTCTCCATTCTGGTCCTTTCCATTCCTCTCAATACCGTTCCATTACATTTCATTTCACTGCATTTCATTCCATTGTATTTCTTTCCTTTCCATTCCACTCCATTCCATTTTTCCAGCCCATCGCATTAAATTCCACTCCACTGCATTCCATTAAACTCCTCACCATTCCATTCCATTCCATGCCACTCCTTTCCATTCTATTCCACCCAAGTCCATTCAATTCTTCTCCATTCCATTCTTTTCCATTCTATTACATTCCTCTCCATTCTATTCCACTCCATTCCTCTCCATTCCTTTCCTCTCCATTCATTTCCATTCCATTACATTCCATTGCACTCCTTTCCATTCCACTCCTCTCCATTCCATTAAATTTCTCTCCATTCCATTCCTTTCCATTCCATTCCATTCCAATCCACTCCATTTCATTCCTCTCCAATCCACTCTTTTACATTCCATTACAATCTTTTCCATTTTAATCAATTCCATTCCACTTCATTCCTCTCCATTCCATTCCATTCCATTCTATTCCAATCCTCTCCATTCCATCCATTCCATTCCTTTCTATTCCATTTACTTCCATTCCATTACATTTCTCACAATTTTATTCCTTTCTTCTTCACTCCATTACATTCCATTCCATTCCATTCCACGCCATTCCATTCCATTCCATTCCATTCCTCTCCTTTTAATTCCATTCCATTCCATTCCTCTCCAGTCCATTCCCCACCATTCCATTCCATTCCTCTCAATTCCATTCTTTTATATTCTATTGCATTCCACTCCAATCGTCTCTATTCAATTCCATTCCATTCCACTTCTTTCCACTCATTCCATTTCTTTCCTCTCCATTTCATTCCTCTCAATTCCTTTGCATTCCATTTCACTCCATTCCATTTCACTCAACTCCATTGCATTCCATTCCTCTCAATTCCCTTCCATTCCGTTCCATTTCATTCCACTCCACTCCATTCTATTACATTACTCTCAATTCCATTTATTCAGTTCAATTCTTCTACATTCCACTGCATTCCATTCTGTTACATTCAAGTATAAAACACTCCTCTCCATTCTATTACATTCCTATTCTCTCCTTTTATTCCTTTCCATTTCATTCCTTTGTATTCCATTCCACTCCATTCTTTTCCATTCCATTCCATTCCATTCCATTCCATTCCATTCCATTTCTCTCCATTCCATTACTCTCCATTCCATTCCTTTCCTCTCCATTCCTATCCTCTCCATTTCATTCCATTGCTCTGCATTCCATTCCATTCCTTACCATTCCTCTCCTTTCCATTCCATTTCTGTCCATTCCATTCCATTCCATTCCATTCCTCTCCATTCCATTTCATTCCACTGCATTTTATTCCATTCCATTCCTCTTCATTCCATTCCTCTCCCTTCCAGTACGTTTATTCCTTTCCATTCTATCCATTCTATTCCATTCCTCTCCATTCCATTTTGTGCATTCCTCTCAATTCCATACCTCCCCATTCCTTTCCATTCCATTCCTCTTCATTACATAACTCTCCATTCCTTTCCATTGCCCTTCACTCCTTTCCATTTCTGGGCATTCCATTTCATTCCTCTCCATTAAACTTCTTTCCACTCCAGTCCACTCCATTCCATTCATCTCCATTCTATTCTATTCCATCCCATTCCTATCCTCTCCATTGTATTATATTGCTTTCCTTTCTAATCTGCTCCA
This sequence comes from Carlito syrichta, assembly GCF_000164805.1. Taxonomy (NCBI): domain Eukaryota; kingdom Metazoa; phylum Chordata; class Mammalia; order Primates; family Tarsiidae; genus Carlito; species Carlito syrichta. The sequence goes on from NW_007252878.1 coordinate 113,648, forward strand.
ATCTCCTCCACTCCATTCCTTTCCTTTCCACTCCATTCCACTCAATTCCGTTCAGTTATATTCCATTCGTCTACATTCCATTCCATTCCACTCCATTCCGTCTAATCCATTCCATTTCATTCCATTCCATTCCTTTTGGTTACACTACACTCCATTCCATTCCACTCCATTGCTCTTCATTCCATTCCATTGCTCTTCATTCCATTCCATTACTCCCCATTCCATTCCATTCCTCTCCATTCCATTCCTCTCCATTGCTTTCCATTCCATGCCATTCCACTCCATTCCATTCCATTACTCTTCTTTCCATTCCATTCCATTCCATTCCATTCCATTCCATTCCATTCCACTCCATTCCATTCCTCCCCATTTCATTTCATTCTAAACCATTCCATTCCAGTCTTTTCCGTACCATTCCTCTCCATGTCATTCCTTTCATTTCCGCTCCATTCCATTCCATTCCATTTCTGTGCAACCCATACCTCCCCTTCCATTCCAAACCATTCCATTCCATTCCATTCTTCTCCATTCCATTCCTCTCCATTCCATTCCATTCCTCTCCATTCCATTCCATTCCTCTCCATTATTTTCAATTTCTATTCCTTCGATTCCTTTCCTTTCCATTCATTTCAATTCCTATCCATTTCATTCCAATTCTCTACCTCCATTCCATTCCATGCTATTCCATGCCCTTCCATTCCATTCCATTTGTCTCAATTCCATTCCACTACATTCCTCTGCATTTCATTCCATTCCATTCCTTAGCATTTCATTCCATTCCATTCCACTCCATTCCAATACATTTCTGTCAAGTCCATCCCATTCCTCTACAATCTATTCCATTGCATACCATTCCATTCCACCTCATGCTATTCCAATCCACTCCATTCCATTTCATTCCTCTCCCTTCCCAACCATTCCTCTCCCTTCCCATTCATTACTCTCCCTTCCCAACAATTCCTCTCCATTGAATTGCTCTTTATTCCATTCCATTCCATTCCATCAATCCGTATTTCATTCCTCTCCATTCCATAACACTCCATTCCATTCCTGTCCATTCCATTCCTTCCATTACATTTTATTCCATTCCACTCCACTCCACTCCATTCCATTCCACTCCATTCCATTCCATTCTATCCCTCTCCCTTCCATTCCATTCTATTCCACTCCGTTCCATTCATTTCAAATCATTTCCATTCCACCTCACTCTATTCTTTTACATTCCTCTCCATTCCATTCAATTTCTTTCCATTCCACTCCACTACACTCCATTCCATTTGATTCCATTCCATTCTTCTCCAATCCTTTCCATTCCATTCTCCATTCCTTCACATTCCATTCCATTCCAATCCATTCCATTCCATTCCATACCATATTACACCACTCCATTCCATTCCTCTCCATTCCATTCCACTCCATTCCATTCCATTCCTCTCCATTACATTACTCCATTCCATTCCACACCATACCTCTCCATTCCATTCCTCTCCATTCCATTCCATTCTTCTTATTCCATTACACTCCATTCCATTCCTCTCCATTCCTTTTCAATTACCTTCCATTCCATTCCATGACATTCCATTCCATTCCATTCCATTCCTCATGAATCCAACCCATTCCATTCCATTCCTCTCAATTCCACTCCATTTCTCTCCATTCCATTCCGTTTTTCTCCATTCCATTCCTCTCCATTCCAATCCATTGTCCTCCATCCAGTGCATTCTGTTCCATTTCATTCCTCTCCATTCCCTTCCAAACCATACTACTCCACTACATTCCATTCCTCTCCATTCTATTTCACTCCATTCCTCTCCAGTTCATTTCTCTCCATTCCATTCCATTCCTCCCCATTCCATTCCTCTCCGTTCCATGCCAATCTATTCTTCTCCATTCCATTCCTCTCGATTCCATTCCATTCCTCTCCATTCCGTTCTTCTGCATTCCAATCCTCTCCATTCCATTTCATTCCATTCCTCTCCATTCCATTTCTCTCAATTCCATTCATTTCCCTACCATTCTTCTCCATTCCAGTTCATTCCTCTCCATTCCATTCCATTATGTTCCATTCCATTCCATTTCGCTACATTCATTTGCATTCCATTCCACTCCATTCCATTCCTTTCCATTCCATTCTATTCAATTCCTCTCCATTCCATTCCATTTCTCTCCATTCCATTCTATTCCTCTCCATTCTATTCCATTCCTCTCAATTCCATTCCATTCCTCTCCATTCCATTCCATTCAACTCCTCTTCCATCCATTCCATACCATTACTCTCCACTTCATTCCATTCCATTTCTCTCCATTCTATTTGAATTCATTCCTCTCCATTCCATTCCCTTCCATCCTCTCCATTCAATTCCATACCATTCCATTCCATTCCACTCCAATCCATTCCTCTCCATTCCAACCCATTCCATTCCTCTCCATTACTTTCCATTCCATTCCATTCATTCCCATTCAATTCCCTTTTATTCCACTCCATTCCTTTCTCTTCCTTTCCTCTCCATTCCATTCCCTTCCATTCAATTGCTCACCATTATATTCCATTATATTCCATTCTGTTCCCTTATTATCCATTCCTCTTCATAACATTCCTCTCCATTCCACTCCATTCACTTCCATTCCATTCCATTTCGTTTCATTCCTCCACATTCCATTTCACTACATTCCCTTCCATACCTTTCAATTATTATCCATTCCTTTCATTTTCTCTATATTCCTTTCCATTCCATTCCATTCAGTTCCATTCCATTCCTCTAAATTCCACTCCATTTCTCTCCATTCTATTCCATTCAATTCCTCTTCTTTCCATTCCATTCCATTGCTCTATTCCATACCATTCCCTTCCATTCCTCTCATTTCCATTCCATTCCCCTTTATTCCATTCCATTATTTTCTCTTCCTTTCCTCTCCTTTACATTCTCTTCCATTCCATTGCTCTACATTCCATTCCATTCCACTCCATTTCGTTCCCTTATTATCCATTCCTCTCCATAACATTCCTCTCCATTCCATTCCATTCCTTTCCATTCCTCCTCATTATATTGCACTCCATTACCTTCCATTCCATTCAATTATAATCCATTCCTCTCTTTTCCATTCTTCTCCATTCCGTTCCATTCCACTCCATTCCCTTCGTCTCACTACTTCTACATTTCGTTTCAATGCCCTCCAGTCTATTTCATTCCATTCCATTGCTTTCCTCTCCGTTTCAATCTATTCCAATTAATCCCAAACTACACCACTCCATTCCATTCCTCTCCATTTCATTCCAATCCATTCCTCTCAATTCTATTCCCATCCTTTCCATTCTATTCATCTCCATTCTATTCCACTCCATTACATTCCACTCCATTCCTCTCCTTTCCATTCCTCTCCATTCCATTCCATTCCCCTACATTCCATTCCACTCCATTCCATTCCTTTCCCTTCCTTTCCATTCCTCTCCATTCCATTCCTTTATATTCCAATCATCTACATTCCATTCCATTCCATTTCTCTCCATTTCGTTCCCCACCATTCCTTTCAATTCCTTTTTATTCCATTTCATGCCATTCCATTTCCTTCCATTCCATTCCATGCCATTCCTCCTCATTCCATTGCACTCCATTCTCTGCCAATTCATTCAATTATTATCCATTCCTCTCTTTTCCATTCATCTCCATTTCATTCCATTCCCCTCCATTACATTCCTCTCATTCCAATCCATTCCATTCCATTCCTCTCCTTTCCATTCTTTTTCTCTCCATTCCATTCCAAAACACTCCATTCCATTCCCTTGTCCTACAATCCATTCTATTCCATTCCACTCCATTCCTCTCTGATCCATTCTAATCCATACTACTCCACTCCATTCCATTCCTCTCCATTCGATTTCACTCCATTCCTCTCCAGTCCATTTCTCTCCATTCCATTCCATTCCTCCCCCTTACATTACTCTCCGTTCCATTCCAATCCATTCCTCTCCATTCCATTCGTCTCATTTCCACTCCATTCATCTCCATTCCACTCTTCTGAATTCCAATTCTCTCCCTTCCATTTCATTCCATTCCTCTCCATTCCCTTTCTCTCCATTCCATTCCATTCCTCCGCATTCCATTCCATTCCTTTCGCTATCATTCTTCTCCATTCTTTTCCATTCCTCTCCATTCCAATTGCATCACATTCCATTTCATTCCATTCCGCAACTTTCAGATCCATTCTGTTCCTCTCCATTCCATTCCTTTCCATTCCATTCAGTTCATTTCCTCTCCATTCCATTCGATTTCTTTCCATTCCATTCCATTCCTCTACATTCCATTCCAATCCTCTCAATTCCATTCCATTCCTCTCCATTCCATTCTATTGTCATCCAATTCATTTCTTTCCATTCTATTCCATTACTCTCCATTCCATTCCGTTCCATTCCAATCCTTTCCTTTCCAGTCCTCTCCATTCCTCTCCATTCCATTCCTTTCCACCCTCTCCATTAAATTACATACCATTCCATTCTATCCCTCTCCATTCCATTACTCCCTTTTCCAATCCAATCCATTCCAATCCATTACTCTCCATTCCTTTCCATTCCAATCCATTCATCTGCATTCAATTTCACTTTATTCCATTCCATCCCTGTCTCTTCCTTTCCTTGCCATTCCATTCCCTTCCATTCCATTACTCACCATTCCATACCTTTCCATTCCATTCCATTCCGTTCCCTTTAATCCATTCCTCTCCATAACATTCCTCTCCATTCCATTCCATTCCATTCCTCCTCATTCCATTGCACTCCATTCTCTGCCAATCCATTCAATTATTATCCATTCCTCTCTTTTCCATTCATCTCCATTTCATTCCATTCCCCTCCATTACATTCCTCTCATTTCCTCTCTATTCCATTCTATTCAATTTCATTACATTCCATTCAATTGCTCTCCATTCCATTCCATTCCATTCCATTCCATTCCATTCAATTATTATCCTTTCCTTTGCATTACAATGCATTCAAATCGTCTCCATTTCATTCCTCTCCTTTCCATTCCATTTCATTACTCTACATTCCACTCCATTCCTCTCCATTCAATCCATTTATCTCCTTTCCAATGCATTCCTCTCCATTCCATTCCATTGTCCTCCAATCCATTCCATTCCTCTCCATTCCATTCCTCTACATTCCATTCCACTCCTCCCCATTCCTTTCTTCTGCATTTCAATCCTATCTATTCCATTTCACTCCATTCCTCCCCCTTCTATTTCTCACCATTCCATTCCATTCCTCTCCATTTCATTCCATTCTTTCCCTTCCTATCTTCTCCATTCCATTCCTATCCTTAACATACCATTATGTTCCATTACATTCCATTCCACTACATCCCGTTCCATTCCATTTCTCTGCATTCCATTTCTCTCCATTCCATTAAATTCCATTCCTCTCCATTCCATTCCATTCCTCTCCATTCCATTCCATTATTCTCAATTCTATTCCATTCCTCTCCATTCCACTCCATTCAATCCCTCTCACTTCCATTCCGTTCCATTACTCTCCATTGCATTCCATTCCACTCCATTTAATTCCATTCCATTCCTCTCCCATTCATTCCATTATTTTCCTCTCCATTCAATTAGATACCATTCCACTCCGTTCTATTCCTGACTTCTCCATTCCTTTCCTTTCCATTCCTCATCTCTCTCCATTCCAATGCATTCCATTCCACTCCATTACTTTCCATTCCATTCCATTCCATTCAATCCCCTTCATTTCCATTCCATTCCTCTTTATTCCATTCCATTCTTTATCTTCCTTTCCTCTCCATTCCATTCCATACCATTCCTTTCCTCTCCATCCCTTTCCTTTCCATTCCATTGCACACCACTCCATTCCATTTCATTATGTCCCTTATAATCCATTCCTTTCTGTAACATTCCTCTCCAATCCTCTCCCTTCCATTCCATTCCATTCCATTTCTCTCCATTCCATTGCACTCCATTCTCTTCCTTTCCTTTCAATTATACTCCTAACCTTTTTCCCCCATTCTTCTCCATTCCATTCCATTCCTCTCATTTCCTCTCCATTCCATTCAATTCCATTTCATTTCATTCCATTCCTCTCCATTCCATTCATGTATTATCCATTCCTTTGCATTACATTGCATTCAAATCTTCTCCATTCACTTCCTCTCCATTCCATTTCATTCTATTATTCTCCATTCCACTCCATTCCTCTCCATTCCATTCTATTCCTCTCCTTTCCATTCCTCTTTATTCCATTCCTTTCCATTCAATTCAATTCCATTCATCTCCATTCCATACCATTTCTCTTCATTCCAATCCATTCTTCTTCATTCCATTTCATTGTCCTCCATTTCATTCTATTCCTGTCCGTTCCATTCCATTCCCTTCCATTCCATACTACCCCACTCCATTTCATTCCTCTCCATTCGATTTCACTCCATTCTTCTCCAGTCCATTTGTTCCATTCCTTTCCATTCCATTCTTCTCCATCCCACATAAATCCATTCCACTCCAATACATTCCTCTTGATTCCGTTCTATTCCTCTCCATTCCATTCTTCTGCATTCCAGTTCTTTCCATTCCATTTCACTCCGATACTCTGCATTCCATTTCTCTCCTTTCCATTCCATTCCTCTTCATTCCATTCCATTTCATTCCTTTCCCTTCCATTCCTCTCCATAACCTTCCATTCCTCTGCTTTTCATTTCCTTACGTTCCATTCCATTCCATTCCGCACATTCAGTTCCATTCCATTCCTCTCCAATCCATTTATTTCCATTCCATTAAATTGCATTCCTCTCCTACCATTACATTTTTCTCTATTCCATTCCATTACTCTCCATTCCATTCCATTTCCCTCCGTTCCATTCCATTCCTTTCCTCTCCATTCCTTTGTAATTCCTTCCTCTCCATAACATTCTTCTCAATTCCTCTACATTCCATTCCATTCAATTTGATTCCATTCGTCTCCATTCCATCTCATTCCATTCATTTCAGTATTATCCATTCCAAAGCATTACATTGCATTCCAATAGTCTCCATTCCATTCCATTCCTCTCCATTCTGTTCTGCATTCCATTTCACTCTATTCCGTTCCACTCCATTACTCTCCATTTCATTACTCTCCATTCCAATCCATTCCTCTCCATTCCATTCTTCTCCCTTCCATTCCTCTTCATTCTTGTCCATTCTTCTCCATCCGTTCCTCTCCATTCCACGCCTCTCCATTCCATTCCATTCCTTTCCATTCCATTCCATTCCAATTCATACCTCTGCATTCCATTCCTAACTATTCCATTACATACCATTCCTCTCCATTCCATTCCTCTCCATTCCATTCCTTTCCATTTCACTCTATTCCATTCCGTTCCACCCCACTATTTTCCATTCCATTCCATTCCATTCTTCTGCATTGTATTCCATTCCCTTCCATTCCATTCCATTCTATTACTTTCCATTCCAACCATTACTCTCCATTCCTTTCCTCTCTATTCCTATCCATTCCATTCATGTCCATTCAATTATATTCCTTTCCATTCCATTACACTCTATTCCATCCCCCTTTTTGCTTTCCATTCCATTCCATTCTTCTACATTCCATTCGATTCCTCTATATACCATTCCTTTCCATTTCACTCCATTCCATTACATTCCACTCCACTCTAGTTCATTCCACTCCATTCCATTCAAATCCACTCCATTCCATTCCTCGCCATTGCACTGTTTTCCTTTCCATTCTGTTTCATTGTTCTCCATTCCATTCATTGCATTCCATTCCTCCCTATTGCAATCCCTTCCATTCCATTTCATTCCTCACAATTTCATTCCACTTCTCTCCATTGCTTTCCATTCCATTCTATTCCATTCCATTCTTCCCCGTTCCATTCCATTCCATCCATTCCATTTCATTCTTCTCCATTCCATTGCATTCCATTCTATTCGATTCCATTGCATTCTTCTCCATTCCTTTCCACCTATTCCATTCCATTCCATTCCTTTCCAATACTTTCCATTCCGTTCATTCCACTCCGTTACATTCCATTCTATTCCTTTCCATTCCCATCCATTCTATTCCTTCCATTCGTTTCCACTCCATTCCATTTCTCTACATTGCATTCTTCGACTTTCCATTACTTTTTTTTCCTTTTTTCTCCATTACAATCCTCTCCATTCCTTCCTCTCCATTCCCTTCGATTTCATTCCATTCCATTTCATTCCTCAATATTTTATTCTATTTCTCTCCATTCCATCCCATTCCATTCCATTCCATTTCTCTCCATTCCATCCCATTCCCTTCTATTCGATTCCATTCCATTCCCTTCCATTCTATTCGATTCCATTCCTCTCCCTTCCATTCCATTCCATTCCACTCCATTGCATTCCTCTCCATTCCATTCCATTCTACTCCATTTTATTCTGTTCTCTCCATTCCACTCCATTCTATTCCCTTCTAATCCTCTCCATTTCATTTCATTCCATTCCATTTCATTCCATTCCTCTCCATTCTATTCCATTCCTCTCCATTCCATTCTATTCCTCTGCATTCCATTCCATTCCTTTCGCTATCATTCTTCTCCATTCTTTTCCATTTCTCTCCATTTCAATTGCATTACTTTCCATTCCATTCCATTCTGCAACTTTCAGATCCATTCTATTCCTCTCCATTCCTTTCCTTTCCATTCCATTCAGTTCATTTCCTCTCTATTCCATTAGATTTCTTTCCATTCCATTCCATTCCTCTACATTCCATTCCAATCCTCTCATTTCCATTCCACTCTATTGTCCTCCAATTCTTTTCTTTCCATTCCATTTCACTCCATTCCTCCCCCTTCCATTTCTCACCATTCCATTCCATTCCACTCTATTTCATTCTATTACTCTCCCTTCCTTTCTTCTCTATTCCATTCCATTCCTACCATTCACATTCCATCACTTTCCATTCGATTTTGCTACATTCAGTTCCATTTCATTTCTCTACATTCCATTTCTCTCCATTCCATTAAATTCCGCTTTTCTCCATTCCATTCCATTACTCTCCATTCCATTCCATTATTCTCACTTCCAATCCACTCCTCTCCATTCAACTCCATTCAATCCCACTCCCTTCCATTCCATTCCATTACTCTCCATTCCATTCCATTCCACTCCATTCCATTCCTCTCCCTTTCATTCCATTATATTCCTCTCCATTCAATTCGATTCCATTCCACTCCGTTCCATTCCATACTTCTTTCCTCTCCATTCCATTAAACACCATTCCATTCCATTCCCCTCCATTCTTTCCTCTCCATTCCAATGGCAAGCAGAAGAACAGAATGGAGAGGAATAGAATGGAATGGAGACTATTGGAATGCAATGAATAGCATTGGAATGGAAAATACTGAAAGGAATGGAATGGAATGGAATCGAATGGAGAGGAATGCAATCGAATTGAATGGAATGGAATGGAATGTAGAGGAATTGAGAAGAATGTTATGGAGAGAAATGAATTACAAAGAATGGAGAGGAAAGGAATAGAATGGAATGGAATGGTATTGAGAGAAATGGGATGGAATGGAGAGTAATGGGATGGAAAAGAGAGATATGTAATGGAAAGGAGAGGAATGCAATTGAGTGGAATGGAAAGCAATGGGTTGGAGAGGAATGGAATGGAACTGAATGTAGCGGAATGGAATGGAATGGAAGGAAATGGAAAGCAGAGGAATGGAATGGAATGGAGAAGAATGGAATGGAAAGTAATGAAATGGAAAGGAATGAGAGTAATGGAATGGAAAGGAGAGAAATGGAATGGAGAGTAACGGAGTGAAATGGAATGGAGAGAAATGGAATGCCAAAGAATGGAATGGAGAGGAATGGAATGGAATCGAGAGTTATGTAATGTAGTGGAATGGAATGAGGTGGAATGGAGACGAATGGAATGGAGAGAAATGGACTGGAGAGGAATGGATTGAAATCGAATGGAGAGGAATGAATGGAATTGAATGGAATGGAGAGTAATGGAATGAAATGGAAGGGAGAGGAATTGAATGGAATCGAATGAAACCGAATATAGTGGAATGAAACCGAATGAGAGTAATGGAATAGAATGGAATGGAGAGAAATGGAGGGGAATAGAGTGGAATGGAGAGGACGAAATAAAATGGAGTGGAAATGAATGAATGGAGAGAATTGGAGAGGAATGGAATGGAGTGGATGGAATGGAATGGATTGGAGAAGAATGGAATGGAGAGAAATGGAATGGAATGGAATGGATTGCGATGGAATGGAGAGAAATGGAATGAAATGGTGAAGAATGAAATGGAATGGAATTAAATGGAAGGGAATGGAGATGAGGGAATGGAGAGGATTGTAATGGATAAGAAATGAAAGGAGAAGAATGGAAAGTAGAGGAATGGAATGGAGAGAAAAGGAATGGAGAGAAATGCAATGGAATAGAAAGGAATGGAGAGGCATGGAATGGATAGGAATGGAATAGAATGGAATGCAATGAAATGAAGAGGATTGAAATGGAATGGAATGGAGAGGAATATAATGGAATGGAACGATATGGAAAGGAATGGTGTGCAGAGGAATGGAATGGAATTTAGAGGAATAGATTGGAAAGCAAAGGAATGTAGTGGAATGAAATGGAATGGATGGAATGGAATGGAATGGAAGGGCGAGGATTGGAATGGAATGGCGACGATTGGAATGGAATGGAGTGGACTGGAAAGCAATGGAGAGAAATGGAATGAAATGGTGAGGAATGATATGGAATGGAATGGAAGGGATTGGAATAGGGAGGAATGGGATGGAATGGAATTGAAGGGAATGGAGAGGAAAGAAATGGAATGGAAAGGAATGGAGTGGAATGGAGAGGAATGGAATCGAGTGGAATAGAATGGAATGGAGAGTAATGGCATGGAGTGAAATGGACTGGAGTGGAGTGTAATGTAATGTAATGGAATGAAAACGAAAGGAATGGTATGCAGAGGAATGGAATTGAATGGAATGGGATGGAATGGAACAGTGAGGAAAGGAATTGAAAGAAAGGAAGAGGAATGGAATGCCATGGAAAAGAATGCAATGGGATGGAAAGAAATGGAATGGAATGGAATCAAAAGGAAAGGAGAGGATTGGAATGGAATGGAATTGAAAAGAATGGAATGGAATGGAGAGGAATGGAAAGTAGAGGATTGGAATAGAATGGAATGGAATGGACTGTTACAGAGAGTAATGGAAAGGAGAGGAATTGAATGGAGATGAAAGGAATTGAATAGAATGGAATGGAATGGAATGGAAGGAAGAGGAATTGAGTGAAATGGAGGGAATTGGAATGGAATGGAGTGGAATGAAATGGAATGGCTTGGAATGTAGTAGAAGAGGAATGGAGTGGAATGGAGAAGAATGGAATGGAATGGAGTGCACTGGTATGGAATTGAATTTAAAAGAGATTAATGGAAGGGAGTGGAGAGGAATGGAATGGAATGGAATGAACCAAGAGGAATGGAATGGAATGGACTGGAATGGCACTTAATTTAATGGAAGGGAATGAAAAGGAATGCAGAGGAATGGAATGGAATGGAGAAGAATTGAATGGAGACGAATGGTATGGAGAGGAATGGAAAGGAGTGGAGAGGAATGAAATGGAAAGTAATGGAGTGGAATAGAGTAGTATAAATTGGAATGGAATGGAACAGACTAGAATAGAATAGAATGGAATGAAGTGGCATGGAGAGTAATGGAATGGGAGAGGAATAGAATGCAATGTGGAGGCAAGAATGGAACGGAGATAAATGGAGTTTAATAGAGTAGTATGGATTAGTAAGGAGTGGAATGGAATGGAGAGGAATGGAATGGAATGGATTGGAATGGAATGGAACGCATTGGAAAACAATGGAATGGATTGGAATGGAATGGAATGCTTTGGAAAACAATGGAATGGAATGGTATGGAATGGAGAGGATTGGAATGGAATGGAGGGAAATGGAATGGAATGGAGCGTAATGGAATTGAATTGAATGGAGAGGAATAGAATGGAGATGATTGGAATGCAATGGAATGGGCAGAAGTGGATTATACTTGAATGGAATGGAAGGGAAAAAAGAGGAAAGGAAAGGAACTGAATGGAAAGTAATTGAAAGGAATGGAATGGAATAAAATGGAAAGGGGAGGAATGGAATGGAATATAGAGGAATGGAATGGAATGGAATGGAGTAGAATGAAATGGAATGGAATGGAGAGGAATGGAATGGAGACAAATGGGATGCAATTGAATGGCGAGAAATGGATTAAACTTGGATGGAATGCAATAGAATGGAATGGAATGGAATGCAATGGAATGATATACATGAAAACGATTCAAATTGAGTTGAATGGGGAGGAATGGAATGGAGTTATATGGGATGGAATGGAGAGGATTGGAATGGAATGGAATGGAGAGGAATGGAATGGAGAGGTATGGAATGGACCGTAATGGAAAGGAATGGAATGGAGGGGAATGGAAAGGAATGGAGAGGAATGGGATGAAGAGAAATAGATGAGAAAGATGTAATGGAAAGGAATGAAATGGAATGGAGAGAATTGGAATGAAATGTAATGGAGAGAATTGGAATGAAATGGAATGGAGAGGAATGGAATGGGAAGGTATGGAATGGAATGGAATGGAATGGAGGGGAATGGAATTTAGGGAATGGAATGGAATGGAATGGAGAGGAATTGTATGGACAGGATTGGAGAGGAATGGTATGGATTTGAAAGGAATGGAAAGGAATGGAGTGGAATAGAATGTATTGGACTGGAATACAATGGAATGGAATGGAATGGAATGGAGATGAATGGAATGGAAAGGAATGGACAGGAATAGAATCGAATTAAATGGAATGGAATGCAATGAAATGGATTGGAATGGAATGGAGTGTATTTTAACTGAATGGAGAGGACATGAGTAGACTGGAATGGCATGGAATGGAATAGAAGGGAGAGGAATGTACTGGAATGGAATGGATTGGAATGGAATTGAATGGAGAGGATTGGAAAAGAGAAATATAATAAAGTAATGGAATAGAATGTTATAGAGAGGAACGGAATGGAGTTAACTGAATAGAGAAAAAAGGAATAGAGTAGAATGAATGGATTGTAATGGAAGGGAGAGCAATGTAATGAAATGGAGAGAATTGGAATGGAATGGAATGCAGTATAGTGGATTGGAATGGAGAGGAATGGACTGGAATGTAATGGAGTGGAATGGAATGGAATAGAAATAAGTTGAATGGAATAGAGAGGAATGGAATGGAATTGAGTCGAGAGGAATGGAATGGAATGAAATGGGTTGGCATAATGGAATGGAATGGAAGTAAATGGAAATGATTGGAGATGAATGAAATGGATAGGAATGGAATGGAATGGAATGGAGAGGATTCGAATGGAGAGGAATGGAATGGAGAGGAATGGAAAGGAATGGAGAGAAATGAAATAAAATTGTGAGGAATGAAATGGAATATAATGTAATGGAAGGGAATGGAATAGGGAGGAATTGAATGGAATGGAAAGGAAGGGAAAAGAATGGAATGGGATGGAAAAGAATGGAATTGAATAGAGATTAATTCAATGGAATGGAATGGAATGGAGTGGAATGGAATGGAATAGAGTGGAATGGAATGGAGAGGAATGTAATGAAATGGAGAGGAATGGAATGAAAGGAGTAAAATTGAGAGGAATGGAATGGGGTAAATGTAATGGAATGTAATGGAACGGAATGGAGAGGAATGGAATGGAATGGAGTGGAATGGACTGGAATGGAGTGGAATGTAATGGAATGGAGTGAAATGGACTGGAGAGGAATGGAATAAAATCGAATGTAAAGGAATAGAAAGGAGTGAAGTAGTATGGATTGGAATGGAATGGAAAGGAACGGAGAGGATTGGAATGGAATGGA
>NW_007252878.1:127576-145860 GCF_000164805.1 Carlito syrichta
ATAAAATGAAATGGAAGAAAGAGGAATGAAAAGCAGATGATTGGAAAGCCATGTAATGCAGGGGAATGGATAACACTTGATTAGAATGGAAAGGAGTGGAATGGATAGAATGGAATGGTGAGGAACAGAATGGAATGAAATGAAATGGGATGGAATTGAGAGGAGATGAGAGGAATGCAATGGACTGGAATGGAAGGGAATGGAGAGGATTGGAATAGAGAGGAATGCAATATATTTGAATGGAATGAAATGGAATCGAATGGAGTGGAATGGAATGGAATGGAATGGCAAGAAAGGAATGGAATGGAAGGGAGAGGAATAGAATGCAATTGAATGGAATTGAAGGAGTGGAATAGATAGGAGATGAATGGAAAGGAGAGGATTGGAAGAAAATGGAATGGAATGAACTCTATTAGAAAGTAATGGAAAGGAGAGGAATTGAAAGAAAATGAAAGGAATGGAGTAGAATTGAATGGAATGGAAGGGAGAGGAATGGAGTGAAATGGAGGGAATTGGAATGGAATGGAGTGGAATGAAATGGAATGGTTTAGAATTCAGTAGAAGAAGAGGAATGGAGTGAAATGCAGAGGAATGGAATAGAATGGAGTGAAATGGTATGTAATGGAATGTAAAAGATTTAAGGGAATGGAATGGAGAGGAATGGAATGGAATGGAATGGAATGAAATGGAACCGAGAGGAATGGAATGAAATGGACTGGAATGGCACTGAATTTAATGGAAGGGAATTGAAAGGAATGCAGAGGAATGGAATGGAGAGAAATGGAATGGAATGGAATGGAGAGGATTTGAATGGAGAGGGATGGAATGGAGAGGAATGTAAAGGAGTGGAGAGGAATGGAAAGGAGAGGAATGGAGTAGTTTAGATTGGAATGGAACGGAATGGAATGGAATACAGTTTAATGGAATACAGTGGAATGATTTGGAGGATAGCGGAATGGAATGGAGTGGAAAGGAGAGTAATGGAATGGAATGTAGAGCAATAGAATGCAATGTAGAGGCAAGAATGGAATGGAGATAAATGGAAAGGAATGGAGTAGTATGGATTATTAAGGAGTGGAATGGAAAGGAATATAATGGAATGGAATGGAATGAATTGGAAGACAATGGAATAGAAGGGTATGGAATGGAGAAGATTGAAATGGAATGGAGAGAAATGGAATGGAATGGAGCGCAATGTAATTGAATGGAAAGGAGAGGAATGGAATGGAGACGATTGGAATGCAATGAAAGGGAAAGAAATGGGTTATATTTGAATGGAATGGAAGGGAATGAAGAGGAAAGGAATGGTACTGAATGGAAAGGAATTGAAAGGAATGGAACGGAATGAAATGGAGAGGAGAGGAATGGAATGGAATATAGAGAATAGGAATGGAATGGAGAGGAATGGAATGGAGACGATTGGAATGCCATGGAATGGTAAGAAATGGATTATACTTGAATGGAATGCAATGGAATGGAATGGAATGGAAGGGAGAGCAATGAAATAGATGGAATCGATTCGAATTGAATTGAATGGGGAGGAATGGAATGGAGATATATGGAATGGAATGCAATGGAGAGGATTGGAAAGGAATGAAATGGAGAGGAATGGAATAAAGAGGTATGGAATTGAATGGAAAGGAATGGAATGGAGGGGAATGGAATGGAATGGAGAGGAATGGAATGGAATGGAATGGAGAGGAATGGGATGGAAAAGATGGAACGGAAAGGAATGGAATGGAAAGGAGGGGAATGGAATGGAGATGAACGGAATGGAATGGAATGGAGAGGAATGGAATGGAGAGGACTGGATGGAAAAGATGGAATGGAAAGGAATGAATTGGAGTGGCGAAGAATGAAAAGGAATGGAGAGGAATGGAATGGAATTCAATCATATTGCATCGAATGGAATGAATTGGAATGGAATGGAGAGCATTGGAAAGGAATGGAATGGAGAGAAGTGGAATGGAGAGGTATGGAATAGAATGAAATGGAGTGGAATGGAATAGAGACGAATGAAATTTTGGGCAAAGGAATGGAATGGAATGGATTGGAGAGGATTGGAATGGAATGGAAGGGAGAGGAATCGAATGGGGAGGTATGGAATGGAATGGAGTGGAATGAAATGGAATGGAATGGAATGTAGGGAAATGGAATGGAGATGAATTGAATTTGTGGAATGGAATGGAATGGAATGGAGAGGAATGGTATGGAGAGTATTGGAGAGGACTGGTATGGATTTGAATGGAATAGAATGAAATGGAATAGAGTGTTTTGGAATGGAATGCAATGGAATGGAATGGAATGGAGAAGAAAGGAATGGAAAGGAATGGAGAGGAATAGAATTGAATCGAATGGACTGGAATACAATGGAATGGAGCGGAATTGAACGGAGTGGAATCGAAATGAATGGAGAGGCCTGGAATGGAATGGAATGGAATGGAATAGAAGGGAGAGGAATATAATGGAATGGAATGGAGAGGATTGTAAAGAGAAATGTAATAGAAATTAATGGAATGGAATGTTATACAGAGAAACGGAATGTAGTGGAATTGAATGGAGAGAAAAGGAATGGAGTAGAATGGAATGGACTGGAATGGAAGGGAGAGTAATGTAATATAATGGAGAGGATTGGAAAGGAATGGAGTGGAATGGAATGGTGTGGAATGCAGTATAATGGAGAGGCATGGAGTGGAATGGAGAGGAATGGAATGGAATGGAATGGAGTGGAATGGAATGGAATAGAGATAAATTGAATGGAATGGAGAGGAATGAAATGGAATGGAGTCGAGAGGAATGGAATGGAATGAAATGGATTGGCATGGAATGGAATGGAAATAATTGGAGAGGAATAAAATGGATAGGAATGTAATGGAACGGAATGAAGGGGATTCTAATGGAGAGGAGTGGAATGAAGAGGAATGGAAAGCAATGGAGAGAATGAAATAAAAAGTGAGGAATGCAATGCAATGTAATGTAATGGAAGGGAATGGAATAGGGAGGAATGGAATTGAATGGAATGGAAGTGAGAGTAATGAAATGGGATGGAATGAAATGGAGTTGAATAGAAAGGAATGGAATGGAGTGGAATGTAATGTAATGGAGTGGAATGGAATGGAATGGAATGGAAAGGAATGTAATGAACTGGAGAGGAATGGAAGGAATGGAGTGAAATTGAGAGGAATGGAATGGGGTTAATGTTATGGAATGTAAAGGAACGGAATGGAGAGGAATGGAATGGATGGAGTGAAAAGTATTGGAGTGGAGTGGAATGGAGTAGAATGGAATGAAATGGACTGGAGAGGAATGGAGAGAAATCGAATTGAAAGGAATGGAAGAGAGGGGAATAGTATAGCTTGGAATGGAATGGAGAGGATTGGAATGGAATGGAATAGAGAGGAATTGAGTGGAATGGAGAGTAATGGAATGGAATGGAACAGAGAGGAATGGAAAGCAGATGATTGGAAAGCAAAGTAATGCAGGTGAATGGATAATACTTGAATGGAATGGAATGGAGAAGGATGGAATAGAGAGGAATGCATTATATTTGAATGGAATGAAATAGAATCAAGTGGAGTGGAATGGAATGGAATGGAGAGGAAAGGAATGGAATGGAAGGGAGAGGAATTGAATGCAATGGAATGGAATTGAATGGAGTGGAATGGAAAGGAGATGTATGGAATGGAGGGTAATGTAATGGATTTACTTGACTGAATGGAATGGAAAGGAATGGGATGGAATGAGATAGAGTGGAATGAAGTGGATTTAAAGGGATGGAGTGGTATCGAATCGAAAGGAATGGAGTGGAATTGAATGGATTGGAATGGAAAGGAGATGTATGGAATGGAGGGGAATGTAATGAATTTACATGAATGGAATGGAATGGAATGGTATGGAATGAGATAGAGTGGAATGAAGTGTATTTAAAGGAATGGAGTGGTATCGAATGGAATGGAGTGGAATTGAATGGAGTGGAATGCATTGGAAAGGAATGGAATTGACAGGAATGGAATGGAAAGGAATGGAGAGGAATGGAATGGAATGGAATGAAAAGGAGAACATGGAAGGGAGAGAAATGGAATTATTCACTCCATTCCTCTCCAGTCTATTCTCTGCAATCCATTACATTACCCTCCTTTCCATTCCTCTCCATTCCATTCCATTTCTCTCTATTCCATTGCATTCCTTTTTCGTCCAGTCTTCCCCATTCCATTATATTCCTCTCCTTTATATTCCATTACTTTCCATTACATTCCATTTTACTATATTCAGTCCCATTCCATTCCTTTCCATTCCATTCAAATCCATTCCTCTCCATTTCATTGCATTTCTCTCCATTCCATTCCATTTCTCTCCATTCCATTCCATTCCTCTCCATTCCATTCCATTCCATTCCTATCAATTTCATTCCATTCCTCTCCATTCCATTCCATTAAATTCTTCTCCCTTCCATTCCATTCAAATCTGTTCCATTCTATTCTACTCCATTTGATACCATTCAAATCCATTCAAATTCCTCTCCCTTCCGTTCCATTCCTTTCCTATCCATTCCATTCCATTCCATTCCACTCCATTTCACTCCAGTCCTCTCCATTCCATTCCTTTCAATTTCAATCCATTCCAATCCCCTCCATTACTCTCCATTTCATTCCATTCCATTGCATTCAATACTATTCCCCTTTATTTCATTCCATTCCTTTCTCTTTCTTTCCTCTCCTTTCCATTCTATTTCATTCCATGCTTTCAATTCCTATCCTCTCCATTTGCTTACATCCAGTAGCTCTCCATTCCATTCATAACATTCCATTCCGTTCCCTTATAATCCATTCCTCTTATAACATTCCTCTCAGTTTCTCTCCATTCTATTCAATACCATTCCATTCTATTCCTCTCAATTCCATAGCACTCCATTCCCTACCATTCCATTCAATTATAATCCATTCCTCTCTTTTCCATTCTTCTCCATTCCATTCCATTCCACAGCATTGCATTTCTCTCATTTCCTCTCCATTCCATTCCATTCCATTCTATTACATTCCTGTATTGTCCATTCTTGTGCATTACATTGCATTAAAATTGTCTCCATTCCGTGACTCTCCATTCCATTCCTCTCCATTCCACTCCATTCCTCTCCATTCCATTCCTCTCCTTTCCATTCCATTCTGTTTCATTCCAATCTGTTCCTCTCCATTGAGTTCCATTCCATTCCTTTCCATTCCATTCCACTCCATTCCATTCTTCTCAATTCCATTCCATTCCTCTCCATTCCATTCCATTCCATTGCATTGTCCCTCAATCCATTTCATTACATTCCAATTCATTCCTCTCCATTCCTTTCCATACCATTCCAATCTATACTACTCCACTCCATTCCATTCCACTCCATTCCTCTCCATTTCATTGCTCTCCATTCCATTCCACTTCTCCCCATTCCATTCCACTCCATCCTCTCCATTCCATTCTTCTCCATTCTGTTCCATTCCTCTCCATTCCTTTCCTCTCCATTTCATTCCTCTCCATTCCTTTCCATTCTTCTCCATTCTGTTCCATTCCTTTCCTCTCCATTTCATTCCTCTCCATTCCTTTCCATTCCTCTCCATTCCATTCCTCTTGATTCCAATCCATTCTATTCCACTCAATTTCTCTCCATTTCATTCCATTACATTCCACTTTCTTCCATTCCATTCCTTCCTCTTTCTTTCCTCTCCATTCCATTCCATTCCATTCCATTCAATGCCATTCTATTCCTATCCTCTCCATTCCATTCTCTTACATTCCATTGCTCGCCATTCCATTCCATTTCATTCCATTCCATTCCCTTATTATCCATTCCTCTTATACTGTTCCTCTCAGTTCCTCTCCATTCCATTCAATACCATTACATTCTATTCCTCTCCATTCCATTGCACTCCATTCCCTACCATTCCATTCAATTTTAATCCATTCCTCTCTTTTCCATTCTTTTCCATTCCATTCCAATCCACTCCATTCCGTTTCTCTCATTTCTTCTCCATTCCATTCTATTCCATTCGATTCCTCTCCATTTCAATCCATTCCATTCCATTCCATTCTACTCTTGTCCATTCCTTTGCATTGCATTGAATTAAAATCGTCTCCATTCCATTACTCTCCAATCCATTCCATTCCATTCCTCTCCATTCCATTCCATTCCACTCCATTCCATCCAGTTCTCTCCCTTTCATTCCATTCTTATCAATTCCATTCCCTTCCATTCCATTTCATTCCATTCCAGAATACTCTATTCCTTTCCTCTCCATTCAATTACTCTCCTTTCCGTTCCTCTCTATATATTCCATTCCATTCCTTTCTATTCCATTTATCTACTTTCCATCCCTCTACATTCCATTCCACTCCATTGCTCTCTCTTCTATTCTATTCCACTCAATTCCATTCCATTCCATTCAACACCCTACCATTCTTCTCCAATCCACTCCATTCCATTCCTCTCCATTCCATTCCACTTCATTCCTTTCCATTCATTTCAACAGCTTTCCTTTCCACCTCACTCTATTCCATTCCATTCTTCTGCAATCCTTTCCATTCCATTCTTCTTCATTCCTCCACATTCCATTCCATTCCAATCCATTCCATTCCATTTCATTCCTCTCAATTCCATTCCATCCCATTCCACTCCACTGTATTCTATTGCATGCAATTCCTCTCCTTTCCATTCCATTCCATTCCATTCCAATCCACGCTACTTCATTCCAATCCTTTCCATTTCTCTTCAGTCCAATTCCCTCCATTCTTGTCCATTCCATTCCATTCCTTTCCTCTCCAATTCATTCCATCCATTCCATTCCATTCCAGTCAATTATTATCCATCCTCTCTATTACTTTCCTCTCCATTCCTCTCCATTCAATTCCATTCCACTCCATTCCATTCCAATTCATTCCTTTCCATTCCATTCCATTCCATTTCATTCCATTCTCTTCAATTCCATTCCATTTCATTCCATTCCATTCTGTTCACGTATAGTGAATTCCTGTGCACTACATTGAATTCAAATCGTCTCCATTCCATTTCTCTCCATTCCATTCCATTCCTCTACATTCCATTTCAATCCTCTCCATTCCATTTCATTCCTTTCCATTCCATTTCCATTCTGTTCCATTGCATACCTTTTCTCTCAATTCAGTTTCATTCCATCCCTCTCCATTTCATCCTTCTCCATTCCATTCAATTCCATTCCTCTCTATTCCTTTCCATTCCATTCTATATTCCAACAAGCCATTCCATTCCATTCCTTTCCATTCCATTCAATTCCGTTCCTCTCAATTCCATTCCATTTCTCTCCATTCCATTCCATTTCTCTCCATTCCATTCCATTCCTCTATATTCCATTCCATTGTCCTCCATTCCTTTCCATTCCTGTCTGTTCCATTCCATTCCATTCCAATCCATACTATTACACTCCATTCCATTCCTCTCCATTCGATTTCACTCCATTACTCACCAGTCCTTTTCTCTCCATTTCATTCCATTCCTCCACATTCCATTCCTCTCAGTCCCATTCCAATCCAGTCTTCTCCATTACATTCCTCTCGATTCCATTCCATTCCTCTCCCTTCTGTTCTTCTGCATTCCAATTCTGTTCATTCCATTCCATTCAACTCCATTCCTTTCCAGACCTCTCCATTCCTCTCCCTTCCATCTCTCTCCATTCCTCTCCATTCCATTCCATACCATTCCATTCCATTCCTCTCCTTTCCATTCCTCTCCATTCCATTCAATTCCTTTCCATTGTATGCCATTTGATTCCTTTCCGCTCCATTCCATTGCCTTACATTTCATTGCTCTCCATTCCACTGCATTCTTCTCCGTTCCAATCCATCCCGCTCCATTCCATTCTATTCCTCTCCATTCCCTTCAATTCCATTCCTCTTTATTCCATTCTATTACCCTCGATTCCATTCGATTCCTCCCCATTCCATTCCATTGTCCTCCAATCCATTCCATTCCATTACATTCTGTTTCATTCCATTCCTTTCCAATCCAATACATACTACTTCACTCCATTCCGTTCCTCTCCATTCGTATTCACTCCATTTCTCTCCAGTCCATTCTCTGCAATTCTTTCCATTCCCCTTCATTCCATTCCTATCCCTTACATTCCAATCCATTCCTCTCCATTCCATTCCTCTTGATTCCATTCCATTCCTCTCCATTCCATTGCATTCCTTTTTCTTCCAATCTTCCCCATTCCATTCTATTCCTCTCCTTTCCATTCATTACGTTCCATTACATTCCATTTTTCTACATTCAGTCTATTCCATTCCTTTCCATTCCATTCAATTCCATTCCTCTCCATTCCATTCCATTTCTTTCCATTCCATTCCATTTCTCTCCATTCCATTCCATTTCTCTCCACTCCATTCCATTCCTCTCCATTCCATTCCATTCTATTCCTCTCAATTTCATTCCATTCCTCTCCATTCCATTCCATTCAATTCCTGTCCCTTCCATTCTATTCCTATCTGTTCCATTCTATTCTAATCCATTTGATTCCAATCCATTCCATTCAAATTTCTCTTCTTTTCATTCCATTCCTTTTCTATCCATTCCATTCCATTCCATTCCTCTCCATTTCACTCCAGTCCACTCCATTCCTCTCCATTCCATTCCTGTCCTTCCCTCTTCATTCCATTCCATACCATTCCATTCCATTCCTCTCCATTCCATTCCTGTTGATTTCAATCTATTCCATTCCACTCCATTCCACTCCATTTCATTCCATTTTATTCCATTCCATTCCATTCCATTCCTTTCTCTTTCTTTTCTCTCCATTCCATTCCATTTCATTCCATGCTTTCAATTCCTATCCCCTCCATTCCATTCCCTTACAATCCATAGCTCTCCATTCCATTCCATAACATTCCATTCCGTTCCCTTATAATCCATTCCTCTTATAACATTCCTCTCAGTTTATCTCCATTCCTTTCAATACCATTCCATTCTATTCCTCTCTAGTCCATACACTCCATTCCCTACAATTCCATTCAATTATCATCTATTTCTCTTTTTTCCATTCTTCTCCATCCACTCCATTGCATTACTCTCATTTCCTCTCTATTCCATTCCATTCCATTCCTTTCCTTTCCATTCCATTCCATTCTATTACATTCTAGTATTGTCCATTCTTGTGCATTACATTGCATTAAAATTGTCTCCATTCCGTGACTCTCCATTCCATTCCATTCCATTCCTCTCCATTCCACTCCATTCCTCTCCATTCCATTCCATTCCTCTCCTTTCCATTCCATTCCATTCCGTTCCTCTCCATTGAGTTCCATTCCATTCCTTTCCATTCCATTCCACTCCATTCCATTCTTCTCAATTCCATTCCATTTCTCTCCATTCCATTCCATTCGATTGCATTGTCCCTCAATCCATTTCATTACATTCCATTTCATTCCTCTACCTACCTTTCCATACCATTCCAATCTATACTAATCCACTCCATTCCATTCTTCTCCTTTCCATTCCACTACATTCCTCTCCATTCCATTCTTCTCCATTCTTTTCCATTCCTCTCCATTCCTTTCCTCTCCATTTCATTCCTCTCCATTCCTTTCCATTTCTCTCCATTCCATTCCTCTCCATTCCAATCCATTCTATTCCACTCCATTCCATTCCATTCTATTCCTCTCCATTCCATTGCTCTGCATACCATTCCATTTCTCCCCATTCAATTCTACTCCATTCCTCTCCATTCCATTCTGTTCCATTCCTCTCCATTCCTTTCCTCTCCATTTCATTCCTCTCCTTTCCAGCCCTCTTGATTCCAATCCATTCTATTCCACTCCAATTCTCTCCATTTCATTCCATTCCATTCCACTTTCTTCCATTCCATTCCTTTCTCTTTCTTTCCTCTCCATTCCATTCCATTCCATTCCATTCAATGCCATTCGATTCCTATCCTCTCCATTCCATTCTCTTACATTCCATTGCTCGCCATTCCATTCCATTTCATTCCATTTCGTTCCCTTATTATCCATCCCTCTTATAACATTCCTCTCAGTTCCCCTCCATTCAATTCAATGCCATCACATTCTATTCCTCTCCATTCCATTGCACTCCATTGCCTACCATTCCATTAAAGTTTAATCCATTCCTCTCCTTTTCATTCTTTTCCATTCCATTCCAATCCACTCTAATCCATTTCTCTCATTTTTTCTCCATTCCATTCTATTCCATTCGATTCCTCTCCATTCTACTCTTGTCCATTCCTTTGCATTGCATTGCATTAAAATCGTCTCCATTCCAATACACTCCAATCCATTCCATTCCATTCCTCTCCATTCCATTCTATTCCACTCCATTCCATCCAATTCTCTCCCTTTCATTCCATTCTTCTCAATTCCTTTCCCTTCCATTCCATTTCATTCCATTCCATTCTACTCTATTCCTTTCCTCTCCATTCAATTACTCTCCTTTCCGTTCCTCTCTATACATTCCATTCCATTCCTTTCTTTCCCATTTATCTACTTTTCATCCCTCTACATTCCATTCCACTCCATTGCTCTCTCTTCTGTTCTATTCCACTCAATTCCATTCCATTCCATTCAACACCCTACCATTCTTTTCCAATCCACTCCATTCCATTCCTCTCCATTTTATTCCATACCATTCCATTCCATACATTTCAACTCCTTTCCATTCCACCTCCCTCTATTCCATTCCATTCTTCTGCAATCCTTTCCATTCAATTCTTCTCCATTTCTCCACATTCCATTCCATTCCAATCCATTCCATTCCATTCCATTCCATTCCTCTCCATTCCATTACATCCCATTCCACTCCACTTTATTCCATTGCATTCAATTCCTCTCCTCTCCATTCCATTCCATTCCATACCATTCCATTCCAATCCACGCTAATTCATTCCATTCCATTCCATTCCTCTCCAGCCCATTTCCCTCCATTCTTGTCCATTCCATTTCATTCCATTACTTTCCTCTCCAATCCATTCTTACCCATTCCATTCCATTCCAGTCAATAATTATTCATCCTCTCTATTACTTTCCTCTCCATTCCTCTGCATTCATTTCCATTCCAATCCATTCCATTCCAATCCATTACTTTCCATTTCATTCCATTCCATTCTCTTCGATTCCATTCCATTTCATTCCATTCCATTCTATTCACGTATACTCAATTCCTGTGCACTACATTGCATTCAAATCGACTCCATTCCATTTATCTCCATTCCATTCCATTCCATTCCTTTCCATTCCATTCCTTTCCATTCCATTTCCATTCTGTTCCATTGCATACCTTTCCTCTAAATTCAGTTCCATTCCATCCCTCTCCTTTTCATCCCTCTCCATTCCATTCAATTTCATTCCTCTCTATTCTATTCCATTCCATTCCATTCCATTCTATTTTCCTACAGGCCATTCCATTCCATTCCATTTCCATTGTGTTCCATTCCATTCCATTACTCTCATTCAGTTCCATTCTATTACTCTCCATTCCATCCCTCTCCATTCCATTCAATTCCATTCCTCTCCATTCCATTCTATTGTCCTACAAGCCATTGTATTCCATTCCTTTCCATTACATTCAATTCCATTCCTCGTCAATCAATTCCATTTCTCTCAATCCCAATCCATTCCTCTACGTTCCATTCCATTTCTTTCAATTCCATTTCATTGTCCCCCGTCTATTTCATTCCATTCCATTCCATCCTCTCCGTTGAATTCCATTCCATTCCATTCCATATTACACCACTCCATTCCATTTCTCTCCATTCCATTCCACTCCATTCCTCTCCATAACATTCCTCTCCATTACATTCCACTGCATTCCATTCCACTCCATTCCTTCCATTACATTCCTCTCCATTCAATTCCATTCTTCCTATTCCATTGCACTCGATTCCATTCCACTCCATTCCAATCCTCTCCATCCTATTTTATTCCATTCTTCTCCATTCCATTCCTCTCCATTCCTTTCAATTCCCTTCTATTCCATTACATGACATTCGACTCCATTCCTTTCCATTCCTCCCGAACCCAGTCCATTCCATTCCAATCCTCTCCATTCCATTGCATTTCTCTCCATTCCATTCCATTTCTCTCCATTCCATTCCTCTCCATTCCAATCCGTTGTCCTCCAATCCAGTCCATTCCATTCCATTTCTCTCCATTCCATTCCAATGCATACTACTCCTCTCCATTCTATTCCTCTCCATTACATTCCATTGCATTCTATTCCACTCCATTCCTTCCATTCCATTCCTCTCCATTCAATTCCATTCTTCCTATTCCATCACACTCGATTTCATTCCACTCCATTCCAATCCTCTCCATCCTATTTTATTCCATTCTTCTCCATTCCATTCCTCTCCATTCCTTTCAATTCCCTTCTATTCCATTACATGATATTCCACTCCATTCCTTTCCATTCCTCCCAAACCCAGTCCATTCCATTCCATTCCTCTCCATTCCATTGCATTTCTCTCCATTCCATCCCATTTCTCTCCATTCCATTCCTCTCCATTCCAATCGGTTGTCCTCCAATCCAGTCCATTCCATTCCTTTCCTCTCCGTTCCATTCCAATGCATACTACTCCTCTCCATTCCATTCCTCTCCATTCGATTTCACTCCATTCATCTCCAGTCCATTTTTCTCCATTCCATTTCATTCCTCCCCATTCCATTCCTCTCCGTTCCATTCCAATTAATTCCTCTCAATTTCATTCCTCTCGATTCCATTCCATTCCTCTCCATTCTGTTCTTCTGCATTCCAATCCTCTCCATTCCATTTCATTATGTTCCTCTCCATTCCATTTCTCTCCATTCCATTCTTTCCCTCTCCATTCCATTCCATTTCTTTCCTTACCATTCTTCTCCATTCCAGTTCATTCCTCTCCATTGCATTTCATTCCATTCCATTCCATTCCATTCCGCTACTTTCAGTTGCATTCCATTCCACTCCATTCCATTACGTCCCATTCCATTCAATTCAATTCCTCTCCTTTCCATTCCATTTCTGTCCTTTCCATTTCTTTCCTTTCCATTCCATTCCATTCCTCTCAATTCCATTTCATTCCTCTCCATTCTATTGCATTCAACTCCTCTTCCTTACTTTCCATGCCATTACTCTCCATTCCATTGCACTGCATTCCACTCCATTCCATTCCAGTCCTCTCCATTCATCTGCATTCCATTCCTCTCCATTCCATTCCATACTATTCCATTCCATTCCTCTCCATTCCATTTCTCTCCAACCCAATCCATTTCATTCCTCTCCATTACTCTCCCTTCCATTCCATTCATTCCCTTTCCATTCCCCTTTATTCCATTCCATTCCTTTCTCTTTCTGTCTTCTCCGTTCCATTCCCTTCCATTCAATTGCTCACCATTATATTCCATTCCATTCCATTCTTTTCCCTTATAATCCATTCCTCTCCATAACATTCCTCTCCATTCCACTCCATTCCATTCTATTCCATTCCTCCACATTCCATTTCACTACATTCCCTTCCATTCCATTCAATTATTATCCATTCTTCTCTTTTCCATTCTTCTCCTTCCATTCCATTCCATTTCTCTCGCTTCCTCTTTTTTCCTTTCCATTCCATTCCATTCTATTCAATTCCATTCCATTCCATTCCTCTAAATTCCATTCCATTTCTCTCCATTCCATTCCATTCAATTCTTCTTCCGTCCATTCCATTCCATTCTATTCAATTCCATTCCATTCCATTCCTCTAAATTCCATTCAATTCCACTCCATTCCATTCCTCTCATTACCTCAGCTTTCCATTTCATTGTCCTCCAGTCCATTTCATTCCATTCCTCTCCATTCAATTCCATTCCATTTCATTCCAAACTACACCACTCTATTCCATTCCCTTCATTTCTTTCCACTCCATCCCTCACCATTCTATTCCTCTCCATTCCATTCCACTCCTCTCTTTAACAATCCCCTCCATTCCATTCCACTCCATTTCTCTTCTTTCCATTTGTCTCCATTCCATTCCATTCCCCTCCATTCCATTCCTCTCCATTCTTTTGATTGCTCTCCATTCCATTCCTTTACATTCCAATGCTCTACATTCCATTCCATTCGTCTACATTTCGTTCCTCTCCATTCCTTTTAATTTCCTTCCACTCCATGCCATTACATCCCTTCCATTCCATCTCTCCCGAATCCAATCCATTCCGTTTCATTCCTATCCATTCCATTCCATTTCTCTCCATTCCATTCCAATCCTCTTTATTCCATTCCATTGTCCTACAATCCAGTCCATTCCATTCAATTCCATTCCTCTCTGATCCATTCTAATTCATACTCCACCACTTCGTTCCATTCCTCTCCATTTGATTTCACTCCATTCCTCTCCAGTCCATTTCTCTCCATTCCATTCCAATCTTCCCCATTCCATTCCTCTCCATTTCATTCCAATCCATTCCTCTCCATTCCATTCCTCTCGTTTCCATTCCATTCATCTCTATCCCGCTCTTCTGAATTCCAATCCTCTCCATTCCCTTTCTCTCCATTCCATTCCATTCCTCTGCATTCCATTCCATTACTTTCCCTATCATTCTTCTCCATTCCTTTCCATTCTTCTCCGTTCCAATTCCATTCCTTTCCATTCCATTCCATTCCATTCCGCAACATTCAGATCCATTCTATTCCTCTCCATTCCATTCCTTTCCATTCCATTCAGTTCATTTCCTCTCCATTCCATTCGATTTCTCTCCATTCCATTCCTTTCGTCTACATTCCATTCCAATCTTCTCAATTCCATTCCATTCCTCACCTTTCCCTTCTATTGTTCCCCAATCCATTTCTTTCCATTTCATTCCATTACTCTCCATTCCATTCCACTCCTTTTCATTCCAGTCTTCTCCATTGCTCTCCATTCCATTCCATTCCATTCCTTTCTATTCCATTCCTCCTCATTCCATTGCACTCCATTCACTTCCAATCCATTCAATTATAATCCATTCCTCTCTTTTTCATTCATCTCCATTTCATTTCACTCCCCTCCATTCCATTCCTCTCATTTCCTCCTCATTCCATTCCATTCAATTCCATTCCATTAATTCCATTCCTCTCCATTCCATTCCATTCAAGTATTATCCATTCCTTTGCATTACATTGCATTCAAATCGTCTCCATTTCATTCCTCTCCATTCAATTCCATTCCATTACTCTACATTCCATTCTATTCCACTCCATTCCATTCCATTTCTCTTCTTCCAATTCATTCCTATATATTCCATTCCATTGTCCTCCAATCCATTCCATTCCTTCCAATCCATTCCTCTCTGTACCATTCCAATCCATTCCTCTCCATTCCATTCCTCTCCATTCTATTCCATTCCATTCCTCTCCATTCTTTTCATCTGCATTTCATTCATCTCCATTCCATTACACTCCATTCCACCTCCTTTCATTTCTCACCATTCCATTGATTCCTCTTAATTCCAGTCCATTCCTCTCCATTCCTTTCTTCTGCATTTCAATCCTCTCCATTCCATTTCACTCCATTCCTGCCCCCTCCATTTCTAACCATTCCATTCCGTTCCTCTCCATTTCATTTCATTCTTTTCCCTTATATTCTCCGTTCCATTCCATTGAATTCCATTCTGATCCTTTACATTCCATTCCATTCCATTCCACTACATTATGCTGCATTCCATTTCTCTGCATTCCATTTCTCTCCATTTCATTCAATTCCATTCCTCTCCATTCCATTCCATTACTCTCCATTCCATTCCATTATTCTCAATTCCATTCCACTCCTCTCCATTCCACTCCATTCAATCCCTCTCCCTGCCATTCCATTACATTCCTCTCCATTTCATTCCATTCCACTCCATTGAATTCCATTCAATTCCATTCAATTTCTCTCCCTTGCATTCCATTATATTCCTCTCCATTCCATTCGATTCCATTCCACTCAGTTCCATTCCAGACTTCACCATTCCATTCCTCTCCATCCCTCTCCATTCCATTCCATACCATCCCATTCCATTTCTCTCCATTCCATTCCTCTCTATTCCAATGCATTCCATTCCACTCCATTAATCTCCATTTCATTCCATTCCCTTCATTTCCATTCCATTACTCTTTATTCCATTCCATTCTTTATCTTCCTTTTCTCTCCATTCCATTCTATTCCATTCCTCTCCATTCCATTCCCTTCCATTCCATTGCATTCCATTACATTCCATTTTATTACTTTCCATTCCGTTATAATTCATTGTTCTCCATAACATTCCTCTCCAATCCTCTCCATTCCATTCCATTCCATTCCTTTCCATTCCATTCCATTCCATACCATTCTATTCCATTCCATTCCTCTGCATTCCATTGCACTCCATTCTCTTTCATTCTATTCAATTATAATCCATTCCTTTTTTTCCATTTTTCTCCATTCCATTCCATTCCATTCCTCTCATTTTTTCTCCATTCCATTCCATTCCATTTCATTCCATTCCATTCCATTCCTCTCCATTCCATTCAATTCCATTCAATTCCATTCAAGTATTATCCATTCCTTTGCATTCAAATCGTCTCCATTCACTTCCTCTCCATTCCATTTCATTCCATTACTCTCCATTCCATTCTATTACTCTCCATTCCATTCCATTCCTCTCCATTCCATTCCTCTATTCCATTCCTTTCCATTCCATTTAATACCATTCATCTCAATTCCATTCCATTTCTCTTCTTTCCAATCCATTTATCTACATTCCATTCCATTGTCCTCCATTCCATTCCATCCTGTCCGTTCCATTCCATTCCATTCCAGTCCATACTACTCCACTCCATTCCATTCTTCTCCATTTGATTTCACTCCATTCCTCTCCAGTCCATTTCTCTCCATTACCTTCCATTCCTCTCCCTCCCTTACCAATCCATTCCTCTCCATTTCATTCCTCTCGTTTCCATTCCATTCCTCTCCATTCCTTTCTTCTGCATTCCAAATCTCTCCATTCCATTTCACTCCATTCCTCTCCATTGCGTTTATCTTCTTTCCATTTCATTCCTCTCCATTCCACTCCATTCCATTCCTTTCCATTCCATTCTTCTCCATTCCATTCTATTCCTCTCCTTTCCTTTCCCTTACATTCCATTCCATTCCCTTTCGCTACACTCAGTTCCATTCCATTCCTCTCCAATCCATTCATTTATATTCCATTCAATTCCATTCCTCTCCTTTCCATTCAATTTCTCTCCATTCCATTCAATTCCTCTCAATTCCATTCCATTCTTCACCAATCCGTTCCCTTCCATTCCATTCAATTCCATTCCTCTCCTTTGGATTCCATTTCTCTGTATTCCATCCCATTACTCTCCATTCCATTCCATTCCTCTCGATTCCATTCCATCCCTCTTCATTCCATTCCATTGTCCTCCAATCCATTTCATTACATTACATTACATTCCTCTTCGTTTCTTTCCATCCCATTCCAATCTATACTACTCCACTGCATGCCATTCCTCTCCATTCCATTCCACTCAATTCCTCTCCATTCCATTACTCTCTATTCCATTCCAATCCTCTCCATTCCATTTTACTCCATTCATCTCCATTCCATTCTTCTGTATTCCGTACCATTTGGCTCCATTCCATTCCTCTTTATTCCATTGCTCACCATTCCTATCCAATCTTCTCCTTTCCATTCTTCTCCTTTCCAATCCTCTCCATTCCATTCAATTTCATTCCTATCCATTCATTCCGCTCCTTTCCTTTCCATTCGCTTCCATGCCACTCCATGCCATTCCATTCATTCCATTCCATTTCTCTCTACTCTTATCCATTCCATTCCATACCTATCCACACCATTTCATTAATATGTATTCTATTCCATTAACTTCCATTCAATTTCACTCCATTACTTTCCATTCCATTCCTCTCCATTTCACTCCATGCCTCTCCATTCTATTGTATTTCACGTCATTCCATTCCCTTCCACTCCATTCCATCCAATTCTCTCCATTACATTCCTATCTTCTCAATTTCATTTTATTCCCTTCCATTCCATTACATTTCTGTCTACTCCATTCCTTTCTTCTCCTGTCGGTGACCAGCACTGACCAAGGGTGGTTTAGGGCCCGCACCAGAGAATCAGGAGATGGCGAGAAGACCACTCGTAGGCAGTTCTTCTGGGAACAGTCTGATCAGGATTGAAGCCAATTTTATTCAAACCTTTTCCAACTTATATACCATTTTCTATACCCTCCAGCAGTGTGATAATCACTTGCTAGGGGCGTACAAGTTCCGTGCTTTACAAAC
>NW_007252878.1:145880-282942 GCF_000164805.1 Carlito syrichta
AAATTATGAGTGTAAATTACTAGGATCAGTTCCAAGACTTCCATGTGGCAGGGAGAGTGCATGCTTTCCTTACAGTTTGGGGTCAAAAGGTCAGTTGTTCACGACTTTAAGAATACCTCCTTGAAATGCACATGGTAGTGTCTGTCCAGCAAACACCACATCCCTTTTGTTTCCTTTGTATTTCTTTTTTTCGCTACTAGCAAGCCTCTGGGGAAACAATATATACAATTAAATATGATCTGTCGGTGACCAACACTGACCAAGGGTGGGTTAGGACCCACACCAGAGAATCAGGAGACAGCGAGAAGAGACCTCTCGGAGGCAGTTTTTCTGGGAACAGTCTGATGAGGACTGAAGCCAATTTTATTCAAACCTTTTCCAAGTTATGTACCATTTTCTATACCCTCCAGCAGTGTGATAATCACTTGTTAGGGGCGTACAAGTTCCGTGCTTTACAAACCATGCATCACAAGACCATCACGAGACTTGCAAGTTTCGAGCAAACAATTCGAACTCCATGATGCCTGACGTGCTTCACAAAACTCACATCAAGGTCACAGGTGCACAATTTCTATTGTTCAAAATGTCTTCCATAGTGTTCAATAAATCATTCATATTATACTCTTTGTTCTAAACCCTGATTAATACAAAAAACTTTTCTGAGTTAACTCTAGGTTCAATCCAAGTTCACTGACTCCAAATATTTTTAACGATTAATATTATCAACTTAACAGTATACTATAATCTATAAGTTTACTTAAATGACTTAGCTGTTAGTTATACTATTATCCTATTACGATTTAACGTAATGCCTTATAACTCAGTTAAAACTCATTCTTAAACTACCAAACTTTACTATAATTCATATGAGTTTCATATGTCTAACCTTTAATTTTTATATGATCTAGTGATTGGACTTTAATACTATGCTATATCCTATTAAGCTAATACCTTATCATTAAATCTTATAATTATCATTAACATATGATTTTTAAAATCATAACACCATAATTCTCATTCTATTCTAATAAAACGATGACTTTAACCCAAAACTTAAAGCTTTTTTCCTAGTATATTAATACATGGCTATGTGTAAAATTTCCTATTGTCATATTAAAACCAAAAACAGCACTGTTGGGAAAATTTCGGTACACTAATCAAAGAATCTTAAAATTGGCCTACAGGAATAGGAACTAAAGTCATAATCTGAGAAAAGGAAACTTAAAAGCTTAAACAAAACTTAAAAGTTTTCTATGAATGCTTATTACTGTTTAAATCTTTTTGATGGAAATTGTATCATCTTAAATGTATGTTTCATCCAAACAAGTCTATTCTAAAAATCAAATAGTAGCTGTCACACTCTTGGATAATGGGCTGCACGGTTACCATGACAATGACCACGGGCTGAAGCAAACGGAGTTTCGGCATGTAACGAAACTAGAAAAACGTCCTGCCTGGCTAGAGGCAGGGCAATAAAACTATTATGGTAACTTAGTTTCTAATCTTAATCCTAGGAGAAACTGCCTTTGGGAACAAGAGCTAACTAACCAGTCTACCAGGAAATAGAAGTTAAAAAATATCTAGAAAGAAGTACAACTTAGAAGGGACAAGGTCATATAAAATAATTCTACTGTGCAACTTTCCATCAGGTGTATAGAGATTTACTTATAAATTTTCCTGCCATGTATGCACACTGGTCACTAATCACATGCCAATATTATAGGTATAACTGATATCCTATGTCAGAGGCGATCTTCCAGATGGGCCTTTACAGGCCTCAACCATGTAGCTATAGATGTTGGCTCCCAACATTCTCCATTCAATTTCTCTCCTTTCCATTCCTCTCTATAACATTCCATTCAATTCCTTTCTATTTCATTTCTCGACTTTCCTTTCCTCTCCATTCCATTCCATTCATTGCTCTCCCTCCTATTCCATCCATTCCTTTCCATTGCTCTACCTTCTATTCCATTCCATTCCATTCCACTCCAATCATTTCCATTCCATTATATTCCTCTCCATTCCACTGCATTCTAATCCATTCTATTCGATTCCAATCTTCTCCATTCCTTTCCCTTTCATTCCTCTCCATTCACATCCATTGCATTCCATTCCATTGCATTCCACTCCATTCCATACCTTTCAACGCCCTACCATTCCTCTCCAATCCAATCCATTCCATTCCTCTCCATTCCATTCCATTACCGTCAATTGCATTCCACTCTATTCCATTGCACTCCACTCCATTCCATTCCTTTCCATTCCATTCCCTACCATCCATTCCATTCCTCTGCATTCCATTCCATTCCAATCATCTCCATTCATTTGTATTTCACACCATTCATTTCTATAGGATCGACTCCATTCCATTCCTCTCCATTCCATTCCATTTTATTCCATTCCATTCCACTCCACTCCATTCCATTCCACTTCATTCCATTCCATTCTATTCCTCTCCAATCCACTCCATGCTTTTCCTCTCCATTCCATTCATTTCAACTCCTTTCCATTCCACCTTTCTCTATTCCACTACATTCCTCTCCATTCCATTCAATTTCATTCCATTCCATTTGGTTCCATTACACTCCAGTACACTCCATTCCATTTCATTCCATTCTATTCTTCTCCAATTGTTTCCATTCCATTCTTCTCTATTTCTCCACATTCCATTCCATTCCAATCCATTCCATTCCATTCCATTCCTCTACATTCCATTTCGCACCATTCCATTCCATTCCATGCAATTCCATTCCTCTCCATTCCATTCCATTCCAATCCATGCTAATCCATTCCATTTCATTCTTCTCCAATCCATTTCCCTCCATTCCTTTCCATATCATTCCATTTCATCCCATTCCATTCCATTCCTCTCCAATCCATTGCACTCCATTGTATTCCATTACAGTCAATTATTATCCATTTCTTTCTATTACTTTTCTCTCTAATCCTCTCCATTCCCTTCTATTCCACTCCATTCCATTCCTATCCATTCCTCTCCATTTCATTACTGTTCCATTCCATTCCTCTCCATTCCATTCAACTCCATTCAATACCATTCCTTTCCATTTCCTTCCATACCATCCATTCCATTTCTCTTCAATCCATTCCATTCCAATCTTCTCCATTCCATTCTATTTCAGACCATTCGTTTCTATACTGTTCGATTTCATTCCTTTCCATTCTATTCCTCTCCATTCCATTCCTCTTCATTCCATTTTATTCCATTTCATTCCACTCCATTCCATTCCATTCTATACTTCTCCAATCCATTCCATTCTATTCCTCTCCATTCCATTCATTTCAACTCCTTTCCATTCCACCTTACTCTATTCCCCTACATTCCTCTGTTTCCATTCAATTTCATTCCTTTCCATTCCATTCCACTCCAATCCACTCCATTCCTTTCAGTACATTCCATTCTTCTCCAATCCTTTCCATTCCATTCTTCTCCATCCCTACACATTCCATTCCATTCCATTCCAATCCATTCCATTCCTTTCCTCTCCATTCCATTCAACTCCATTCCTTTACAGTCCTCTTCATTCCTCTCCATTCCATTTCTCTCCATTCCATTCAATTCCATTCCATTCCATTCCTCTCCTTTCCATTCCTCTCCATTCCATTCCATTCCATCCCATTCCATTCCATTCCATTCTATGCCATTCGATTTCTTTCCACTCCATTACATTCCCTTACATTTCATTGCTCTCCATTCCATTACATTTCTTTCCATTCCGTTCCCTTACAATCCATTCCTCTCCATAACATTCCTCTCCATTGCTCTCCATTCCATTCCATTCCAATCCATTCCATTCCACTACTACCCATTCCACGCCATTCCTCTCCGTTCCAATCCATTCCTCTCCATTCCATCCTATTCCTCTCCATTTCCTTCAATTCCATTCCTCTCCATTCCATTCTGTTTCGCTCCATTTCATTCGATTCCTCCCCATTCCATTCCATTGTTCTGCAATCCATTCCATTCCATTCCATTATTTTTCGTTCCATTCGTTTCCCTTCCAACCCATACTACTTCACTCCATTCCATTCCTCTCCATTGGTATTCACTCCATTCCTCTCCAGTCCATTCTCTGCAATCCATTACATTCCCTTCCATTCCATTCCTCTCCCTTCCGTTTCAATAAATTCCTCTCCATTCCATTCCTCTCCATTCCATTCCATTCCTCTCCATTCCATTGCATTCCTTTTTCTTCCAATCTTCCCTATTCCATTCGATTCCTCTCCTTTACATTCCATTACCTTCCATTACATTCCATTTTACTACATTCAGTCCGTTCCATTCCTTTCCATTCCATTCAATTCCATTCCTCTCCATTCCATTCCTTTTCTCTCTATTCCATTCCATTTCTCTCCATCCTTTCCATTTCTCTCCATTCGATTCCATTCCTTTCCATTCCATTCCTCTCAATTTCATTCCATTCCTCTCCATTTCATTCCATTCAATTCCTCTCCTTTACATTCCATTACCTTCCATTACATTCCATTTTACTACATTCAGTCCGTTCCATTCCTTTCCATTCCATTCAATTCCATTCCTCTCCATTCCATTCCATTTCTCTCTATTCCATTCCATTTCTCTCCATCCATTCCATTTCTCTCCATTCGATTCCATTCCTATCCATTCCATTCCATTGCATTCCTCTCAATTTCATTCCATTCCTCTCCATTTTATTCCATTCAATTCCTCTCCCGTCCATTCCATTCCTATCCGTTCCATTCTATTCTACTCCATTTGATTCCATTCAAACCCACTCAAATTCCTCTCCCTTCCATTCCATTCCTTTCCTATCCATTCTATTCCATTCCATACCACTCCATTTCACTCCAGGCCTCTCCATTCCTCTCCACTCCTTTCCTTTCGATTTCAATCAATTCCTTTCCACTCAATTACTCTCTATTTCATTGCATTGCATTCCATTCCTCTTTATTCTATTCCATTCCTTTCTCTTTCTTTCCTCTCCATTCCATTCCATTTCATTCCATGCTTTCAATTGCTATCCTCTCCATTGTATTTGCTTACATTCCATAGCTCTCCATTCCATTCCATAACATTCCATTCCTTTCCCTTATAATCCATTCCTCTTATAACATTCCTCTCATTTTGTTTCCATTCCATTTAATACCATTCCATTCTATTCCTCTCAATTCCATAGAACTCCATTCCCTACCATTCCATTCAATTATTATCTATTCCTCTCTTTTCCATTCTTCTCCATTCCATTCCATTCCACTCCATTGCTATTCTCTCATTTCCTCTCCATTCCATTCCATTCCATTGTATTAAATTCTAGAATTGTCCATTGTTGTGCATTATATTGCATTAAAATTGTCTCCATTCCGTGACTCTCCATTCCATTCCATTACTCTCAATTCCACTCCATTCTTCTCCATTCCATTCCTCTCCGTTCCATTCCATTCTGTTCTGTTCCTCTCCATTGAGATCCATTCCATTCCTTTCCATTCCAGTCCACTCCATTCCATTCTTCTCAATTCCATTCGATTCCTCTCCAATCCATTCCATTCCATTGCATTGTCCCACAATCCTTTCATTCCATTATATTTAATTCTTCTCCATTCCTTTCAATACCATTCAAATCTATACTACTCCACTCCATTCCATTCCTCTCCATTCCATTCCACTCAATTCCTCTCCATTCCATTGCCCTCCATTCAATTCCACTCCATTCCTCTCCATTCCATTCTTCTCTATTCTCTTCCATTCCTCTCCATTCCTTTCCTCTCCATTTCATTCCTCTCCATTCCTTTCCATTCCTCTCCATTCCATTCCTCACGATTCAAATCCATTCTATTCCACTCCATTACTCTCCATTTCATTCCATTCCATTCCATTCCACTTCCTTTCATTCCATTCCTTTCTCTTTCTTTTCTCTCCATTCCATTCCATTCCATTCCATTCCAATCCATTCCATGCCATTCGATTCCTATCCTCTCCATTCCATTCTCTTTCATTCCATTGCTCGCCATTCCATTCCGTTTCATTCTATTTCGTTCCCTTATTATCCATTCCTCTTATAACATTCCTCTCAGTTCCTCTCTATTCCATTCAATACCATTACATTCTGTTCCTCTCCATTCCATTGCACTCCATTCCCAACCATTCCATTCAATTTTAATCCATTCCTCTCTTTTCCATTTTTTCCATTCCATTCCAATCTACTCCATTCCATTTCTCTCATTTCTTCTCCATTCCATTCCATTCCATTCGATTCCTCTCCATTCCATTCCATTCCATTCCATTCCATTCCATTCTACTCTTGTCCATTCCTTTGCATTGCATTACATTAAAATCGTCTCCATTCCATTACTCTCCAATTCATTCCATTCCATTACTCTCCATTCCACTCCATTCCTCTCCATTCCGTTCCATTCCTCTCCTTTCCATTCCATCCTGTTCCATTCCATTCCTCTCCATTGAGTTCCATTCTATTCCTTTCCATTCCATTCCAATCCGTTCCATTCTTCTGTATTCCATTCCATTCCATTTCATTCTATTACATTCCATTGAATTATCCCCCAATCCATTTCATTCCATTGCATTCCATTCCTCTCCGATACTCTCCATTCCATTCCAATCCATATTACTCCACTCCATTTCATTCCTCTCCTTGTATTACATTCCATTCCTCTCCATTCCATTGCTCTCCATTCCAATCCACTCCGCTCCATTCCATTACATTCTTCTGCATTCTGTTCCATTCCTCTCTATTCTTTTCCTCTCCATTCCATTCCTGTTCATTCCTTTCCATTCCTCTCCATTCAATTTCTCTCCTTTTCAATCCACTTCATTCCATTCAATTCCATTCAATTCCTTTCCTATCCATTCCATTCCTCTCCATTCCTTTCCCTTCCCTTCCATTCCATTGCATTTCATTCCATTCCATTCCTCCCGACTCCAATCCATTCAATTCAATTCCTATCCAATCCATTCCATTCATATCTATTCCATTCCATTCCATTCTTTTCCATTGCATTCCACAACATTCCATTCCATTCATCTCCATTCCACTCCATGCCTCTCCATTCTACTGCATTCCACGTCATTCCATTCCCTTCCATTCCATTCCATCCAATTACCTCCATTTCATTTCATTCTTCTCTATTCTATTCCATTGCGTTCAGTTACATTCCATTCCAGTCTACTCCTTTCCTTTCCTCTCCATTCATTTACTCTACTTCCATTCCTCTCTATAACATTCCATTCCATTCCTTCCTATTCCAGTTCTTCACTCTCCTTTCCTCTCCATTCCATTCCATTCTATTGCTCTCCCTTCCATTCCATTCCATTTCATTCCATTGATCTCCCTTCTATTCCATTCCATTCCATTCCATTCTACTCCAATTTTCTCCATTCCATTATTTTCCACTCCATTCCTTTCCCCTGTATTCCACTGCATTCCATTCCACTCGATTCGTTTCCAATCCTCTCTATTCCTTTCCATTCCATTCCTCTCCCTTCACTTCCATTCCATTCCATTTCCTTCCAGTCCATTCTTTCTATTCCACTCCATTCCATTCCATTCCATTCAACACCCTACCATTCCACTCCAATCCACTCCATTCAATTCCTCTCCATTCCATTCCATTCCATTACCCACATTTGCATTTCTCTCCATTCCATATGACTCCATTCCATTCCTTTCCATTCCATGCCATTCCATTCATCTCGAATCAATTCTATGTCACAACTTTCTATTCTATTCGATTCCATTACATTGCATTCCATTCCTTTCCATTCCATTTTATTCCATTCCATTCAACTCCATTCCATTCCATTATATTCCTCTCCATTCCAATTCATTCTATTACTCTCCAGTCCACTAATTTCAACTCCTTTCCATTCCAATTCTCTCTATTCCATTCCATTCCTTTCCATTCCATTCTGTTTCTTTCCTTTCTATTTCTTTCCATTCCACTCCGCTCAACTCCATTCCATTTCATTCCATTCCATTCTTTTCCAATCCTTTCCATTCCATTTTTCTCCATTACTCCACATTCCATTCCATACCAATCCATTCCATTCCTCTCCATTCCATTCCATTCCACTCCATTCCATCCAATTCTCTCCCTTTCATTCCATTCTTATCAATTCCATTCCTTTCCATTCCATTTCATTCCATTCCAGAATACTCTATTCCTTTCCTCTCCATTCAATTACTCTCTTTTCCGTGCCTCTGAATATATTACATTCCATTCCTTTCTATTCCATTTATCCACTTTCCATCCCTCTACATTCCATTCCACTGTATTGCTCTCTCTTCTATTGTATTCCACTCAATTCCATTCCATTCCATTTAACACTCTACCATTCTTCTCTAATCCACTCCATTCCATTCCTCTCGATTCCATTCCACTCCATTCCATTCCATTCATTTCAACTCCTTTCCATTCTACCTCACTCTATTCCATTACATTCTTCTGCAAACTGCAAACCTTTCCATTCCATCTTCCCCATTCCTCCACATTCCATTCCATTCCAATCCATTCCATTCCATTCCATTCCTCTCCATTTCATTCCATCCCATTCCACTCCACTCTATTCCATTGCATTCATTTCCTCTCCTCTCCATTCCATTCCAATCCATTCCATTCCAATCCACGTTAATTCATTCCAATCCATTCCATTCCTCTCCAGTCCATTTCCCTCCATTCTTGGCCATTCCATTCCATTCCTTTCCTCTCCAATCCATTCCTATCCATTCCATTCCATTCCAGTCAATTGTTATCCAACCTCTCTATTACTTTCCCCTCTATTCCTCTCCATTCAATTCCATTCCACTGAATTCCTTTTGAATCCATTCTTTCCATTCCATTCCATTCTCTTCGATTCCATTCCATTTCATTCCATTCCATTCTATTGACGTATACTCAATTCCTGAGCACTACATTGCATTCAAATCGTCTCCATTCCATTTATCTCCTTTCCATTCCATTACATTCCTCTACATTGCACTCCATTCCTCTCCATTCCATTGCATTCCTTTTTCTTCCAATCTTCCCCATTCCATTCTATTCCTCTCCTTTACATTCCATTACTTTACATTACATTCCATTTTTCTACATTCAGTTCCATTTCATTCCTTTCCATTCCATTCAATTCCATTCCTCTCTATTCCATTCCATTTCTCTCCATTCCATTCCATGTCTCTCCATTCCATTCCACTTCATTCCATTCTTCTCAACTCCAATTCAATCCTCTCCATTCCATTCCATTCCATTGCATTGTCCCTCAATCCATTTCATTACATTCCATTTCATTCCTCTCTGTTCCTTTTCATACCATTCCAATCTATACTACTCCAGTCCATTCCATTCTTCTCCATTCCATTCCACTCCATTCTTCTCCATTCCATTGCTCTCCATTCCATTCCACTTCTCCCCATTCCATTCCACTCCATTCCTCTCCATTCCATTCTTCTTCATTCCTTCCATTCCTCTCAATTCCTTTCA
Organism: Carlito syrichta; assembly: GCF_000164805.1. Taxonomy (NCBI): domain Eukaryota; kingdom Metazoa; phylum Chordata; class Mammalia; order Primates; family Tarsiidae; genus Carlito; species Carlito syrichta. The sequence continues at coordinate 155,370 of NW_007252878.1, forward strand.
TCTCCATTTTATGCCTCTCCATTCCTTTCCATTCCTCTCCATTCCATTCCTCTCAATTCCAATCCATTCTATTCCACTCCATTCCATTCCACTCCATTCCTCTCCATTCCATTGCTCTCCATTCCATTCCACTTCTCCCCATTCCATTCTACTCCATTCCTCTCCATTCCATTCTTCTCCATTCTGTTCCATTCCTCTCCATTACTTTCCTCTCCATTTCATTCCTCTCCATTCCTTTCCATTCCTCGCCATTTCATCCCTCTTGATTCCAATCCATTCTATTCCACTCCATATATTTCCATTTCATTCCTTTCCATTCCACTTTCTTCCATTCCATTCCTTCCTCTTTCTTTCCTCTCCATTCCATTCAATGCCATTCGATTCCTACCCTCTCCATTCCATTCTGTTACATTCCATTGCTCGCCATTCCATTCCATTCCATTACGTTCCCTTATTATCTATTCCTCTTATAACATTCCTCTCAGTTCCTCTCCATTCCATTCAATACCATTACATTCTATTCCTCTCCATTCCATTGCACTCCATTCCCTACCATTCCATTCAAGTTTAATCCATTCCTCTCTTTTCCATTCTTTTACATTCCATTCCAATCCACTCCATTCCATTTCTCTCATTTCTTCTCCATTCCATTCCATTCCACTCGATTCATCTCCATTCCATTCTACTCTTGTTCATTCCTTTGCCTTGCATTGCATTAAAACCGTCTCCATTCCATTACTCTCCATTCCACTCCATTCCTCGCCATTCCGTTCCATTCCTCTCCTTTCCATTCCATTCCGATCCATTCCATTCCATTCCTCTCCATTGATTTCCATTCCATTCCTTTCCATTCCATTCCATTCTGTTCCATTCTTCTCAATTCCATTCAATTCCTCTTCATTCCATTCCATTCCATTGAATTGTCCCCCAATCCATTTCATTCCATTGAATTCCATTCCTCTCCATTACTTTCCATTCCATTCCAATCCATACTACTCCACTCCATTCCATTCCTCTCCATTGCATTCCATTCCATTCCTCTCCATTCCATTGCTCTCCATTCAAATCCACTCCTCTCCATTGCATTCCATTCTTCTGCATTCTGTTCCATTCTTCTCTATTCCATTCCTCTCCATTCCATTCCTGTCCATTCCTTTCCATTCCTCTCCATTCCATTCCTCTCCTTTTCAATCCTCTTCATTCTATTCCATTCCATTTAATTCCATTCCTATCCATTCCTTTCCTCTCCATTCCTTTCCTTTCCCTTCCATTCCTTTCCATGCAATTGCATTCCATTCCATTCCATTTCTCTTGACTCCAATCCATTCCATTCGATTCCTATCCCCTCCATTCCATTAATATCTATCCCATTCCATTCCATTCCACAACATTCCATTCCATTTCTCCCCATTCCACTCCATACCTCTCCATTCTACTGCATTCCACGTCATTCCATTCCCTTACATTCCATTCCATCCAATTGCCTCCATTTCATTTCATTATTCTATATTCCATTCCATTACATTCAATTCCATTCCATTTCAGTCTACTCCATTCCTTTCCTCTCCATTCAATTACTCTCCTTTCCATTCCTCTCTATAACATTCCATTCCATTTCTTTATATTCCATATCTCTACTTTCCTTTCCTCTCCATTTCATTCCATTCTATTGCTCTCCCTTCCATTCCATTCCATTTCATTCCATTACTCTCCCTTCTATTCCATTCCATTCCTTTCTATTCCAATCCTCTCCATTCCATTATATTCCACTTCATTCCATTCCCCTCTATTCCACTGCATTCCATTCCACTCGATTCGATTCCAATCCAATCCATTCCTTTCCATTCCATTACTCTCCCTTCACTTGCATTCCATTCCATTCCATTGCCTTCCAGTCCATTCTTTCTATTCCACTCCATTCCATTCCATTAAACGCCCTATCATTCCTCTCCAATCCACTCGATTCAATCCCTCTCCATTCCATTCCATTTCATTACCCTCATTTGCATTCCTCTCCATTCAATTACACTCCATTCCATTCCTCTCCATTCCATTCCATTCCACTCCATTCCATCCAATTATCTCCCTTTCATTCCACTCTTCTCAATTTCATTCCATTCCATTCCATTTCATTCCATTCCAGTCTACTCTATTCCTTTCCTCTCCATTCAATTACTCTCCTTTCCGTTCCTCTCTATATATTTCATTCAATTCCGTTCTATTCCATTTATCTACTTTCCATCCCTCTACATTCCATTCCACTCCATTGTTCTGTCTTCTATTCTATTTCACTCAATTCCATTCCATTCCATTCAACATCCTACCATTCTTCTCCAATCCACTCCATTCCATTCCTCTCCATTCCTTTCCACTGCATTCCATTCCATTTATTTCAACACCTTTCCATTCCACCTCACTCTATTCCATTCCATTCTTCTGCAATCCTTTCCATTCCATTCTTCTCCATTCCTCCACATTCCATTCCATTCCAATCCATTCCATTCCATTCCTCTCCTTTCCATTCCCTCCCATTCCACTCCACTCTATTCCATTGCATTCAATTCCTGTACTCTCCTTTCCATTCCATTCCATTCCAATCCACGCTAATTCATTCTATTCCATTCCATTCCTCTCCAGTCCATTTCCCTCCATTCTTGTCCATTCCATTCCATTCCTTTCCTCTCCAATCCATTTCTTTCCAATCCTTTCCTTTCCATTCCATTCAATTCCATTCCTCTCCTTTGCATTCCTTTTCTCTGTATTCCGTTCCATTACTCTCCATTCCATTCCATTCCACTCGATTCCATTCCTCTTCATTCCATTCCATTGTCCTCCAATCCATTTCATTACATTAATTTCCATTCCTCTTCATTTCTTTCCATCCCATTCCAATCTATACTACTCCACTCCATGCCATTCCTCTCCATTCCATTCCACTCCATTCCTCTCCATTCCATTACTCTCTATTCCATTCCAATCCTCTCCATTCCATTTTACTCCATTCATCTCCATTCCATTCTTCTGTATTCCATTCCATTCGGCTCCATTCCATTCCTCTCCATTCCATTGCTCTCCATTCCTTTCCATTCTTCTCCATTCCATTCCTCTCCTTTCCAATCTTCTCTATTCCATTGCATTCCTATTTATTCATTCCTCTCCTTTCCTTTCCATTCGCATCCATGCCATTCCATTTCATTCCATTCCATTTCTCTCGACTCTTATCCATTCCATTCCATACTTATTCACACCATTCCATTAATATGTATTCTATTCCATTCCCTTCCGTTCAATTACACTCCATTCCTTTCCATTCCATTCCTCTCCATTTCACTTCATGCCTCTCCATTCTACTGTATTCCACGTCATTTCATTCCCTTCCACTCCATTCCATCCAATTCTCTCCATTACATTCCATTCTTCTCAATTTCATTTTACTCCCTTCCATTCCATTCAATTTCTGTCTACTCCATTCCTTTCTTCTCCATTCAATTTCTCTCCTTTCCATTCCTCTCTATAACATTCCATTCAATTCCTTTCTATTCCATTTCTCTATTTTCCTTTCCTCTCCATTCCATTCCATTCATTGCTCTCCCTCCTATTCCATTCCATTCCTTTCCATTGCTCTACCTTCTATTCCATTCTATTCCATTCCATTCCATTCCACTCCAATCATTTCCATTCCATTATATTCCTCTCCATTCTACTGCATTCTAATCCATTCTATTCGATTCCAATCTTCTCCATTCCTTTCTATTTCATTCCTCTCCATTCACTCCATTCCATTCCATTCCATTCCATTCCATTGCATTCCACTCCATTCCATACCGTTCAATGCCCTACCATTCCTCTCCAAACCTCTCCATTCCATTCCTCTCCATTCCATTCCATTACCCTCAATTGCATTCCAATCCATTCCATTGCACTCCACTCCATTCCATTCCATTCCAAACCATCCATTCCATTCCTCTGCATTCCATTCCATTCCAATCATCTCCATTCATTTGTATTTCACACCATTCGTTTCTATAGGATTTGATTCCATTCTATTCCTCTCCATTCCATTCCTCTCCATTCCATTTTAATCCATTCCATTCCACTCCACTCCATTCCATTCCACTTCATCTCATTCCATTCTATTCCTCTCCAATCCATGCCATTCTTTTCCTCTCCATTCCATTAATTTCAACTCCTTTCCATTCCACCTCACTCTATTCCACTACATTCCTCTCCATTCCATTCAATTTCATTCCATTCCATTTGGTTCCATTCCACTCCAGTACACTCCATTCCATTTCATTCCATTCCATTCTTCTCCAATCGTTTCCATTCCATTCTTCTCCATTTCTCCACATTCCATTCCATTCCATTCCAATCCATTCTATTCCAATCCATGCTAATCCATTCCATTTCATTCCTCTCCCATCCATTTCCCTCCATTGCTCTCCATACCATTCCATTTCATTCCATTCCAGTCCATTCCTCTTCAATTCATTGCACTCCATTGTATTCCATTACAGTCAATTATTATCCATTCCTCTCTATTCCCAGTCTCTCTAATCCTCTCCATTCCCTTCTCTTCCACTCCATTCCATTTCTATCCATTCCTCTCCATTCCATTCCTGTTCCATTCCATTCCTCTCCATTCCATAAAACTCCATTCAATACTATTCCTTTCCATTTCCTTCCATAGCATCCATTCCATTGCTCTTCAATCCATTCCCTTCCAATCTTCTCCATTCCATTCTATTTCAGACCATTCGTTTCTATACTGTTCGATTCCATTCCTTTCCATTCTATTCCTCTCCATTCCATTCCTCTTCATTCCATTTTATTCCTTTCCATTCCACTCCATTACATTCCATTCTATACTTCTCCAATCCATTCCATTCTATTCCTCTGCATTCCATTCTTTTCAACTCCTTTCCATTCCGCCTTACTCTATTCCACTACATTCCTCTCCATTCCATTCAATTTCATTCCATTCCATTCCATTCCACACCAATCCACTCCATTCCTTTCATTACATTCCATTCTTCTCCAATCCTTTCCATTCCATTCTTCTCCATCCCTGCACATTCCATTCCATTACATTTCAATCCATTCCATTCCATTCCTTTCAACTCCAATCCTTTCCAGTCCTCTCCATTCCTCTCCATTCCATTTCTCTCCATTTCATTCAATTCCATTCCATTCCATTCCTCTCCTTTCCATTCCTCTCCATTCCATTCCATTCCATTGTATGCCATTCGATTCCTTTCCACTCCATTACATTCCCTTACATTTCATTGCTCTCCTTTCCATTACATTTCTTTCCATTCTGTTCCCTTATAATCCATTCCTCTCCATAACATTTCTCTCCATTCCTCTCCATTCCATTCCATTCCAATCCATTCCATTCCATTACTCTCCATTCCACTCCATTCCTCTCCGAACCAATCCATTCCTCTCCATTCCATTCTATTCCTCTCCATTCCCTTCAATTCCAGTCCTCTCCCTTCCATTCTGTTTCGCTCCATTTCATTCGATTCCTCCCCATTCCATTCCATTGTCCTCCAAACCATTCCATTCCATTCCATTCTGTTTCATTCCATTCCTTTCCCTTCAAACCCATACTACTTCACTCCATTCCATTCCTCTCCATTGGTATTCACTCCTTTCCTCTCCAGTCCATTCTCTGCAATACATTACATTCCCCTCCATTCCATTCCTCTCCCTTCCATTTCAATAAATTCCTCTCCATTCCATTCCTCTCCATTCCATTCCATTCATCTCCATTCCACTCCATTCGTCCCCATTCCATTGTATTCCTTTTTCTTAAACTATTACCCATTCCATTCTATTCCTCTCCTTTACATTGCATTGCTTTCCATTACATCCCATCTTACTATATTCAGTCCCATTCCATTCCTTTCCAATTCATTCAATTCCATTCCTAATCATTTCATTCCATTTCTCTCCATTCCATTTCATTTCTCTCCATTCCATTCCATTTTTCTCCATTCCATTCCTCTCCATTCCATTCCATTCCTCTCAATTTCATTCCATTCCTCTCCATTCCATTCCATTCAATTCCTCTCCCTTCCATTCCATTCCTATCCGTTCCATTCTATTCTACTCCATTTGATTCCATTCAAATCCATTCAAATTCCTCTCCCTTTCATTCCATTCCTTTCCTATCCATTTTATTCCATTCCATTCCACTCCATTTCACTCCAGTCCTCTCCATTCCTCTCCACTCCATTCCTTTCGATTTCAATCAATTCCTTTCCACTCCATTACTCTCCATTTCATTCCATTTCATTGCATTCCATTCCATTCCTCTTTATTCCATTCCATTCCTTTCTCTTTCTTTCCTCTCCATTCAATTCAATTTCATTCCACGCTTTCAATTCCTATCCTCTCCATTCCATTTGCTTACATTCCATAGCTCTCCATTCCATTCCATAACATTCCATTCCTTTCCCTTATAATCCATTCCTCTTATAACATTCCTCTCAGTTTGTATCCATTCCATTCAATACCATTCCATTCTATTCCTCTCAATTCCATAGCACTCCATTCCCTACAATTCCATTCAATTATAACCTATTCCTCTCTTTTCCATTCTTCTCCATTCCATTACTGTCCACTCCATTTCTTTCCTCTCATTTCCTCTCCATTCCATTGTATTACATTCTACTATTTTAAATTCTTGTGCATTACATTGCATTAAAATTGTCTCCATTCCATGACTCTCCATTCCATTCCATTCCATTACTCTCCATTCCACTTCATTCTTCTCCATTCCATTCCACTCCTCTCCTTTCCATTCCATTCCAATCTGTTCCTCTCCATTGAGATCCATTCCATTCCTTTCCATTGCAGTCCACTCCATTCCATTCTTCTCAATTCCATTCCATTCCTCTCCATTCCATTCCATCCCATTGCATTGTCCCTCAATCCATTTCATTACATTCCATTTAATTCCTCTCCATTCCTTTCAATACCATTCCAATCTATACTACTCCACTCCATTCCATTCCTCTCCATTCCACTCCTTTTCTCTCCCTTCCATTGCTCTCCATTCCATTCCACTCCATTCCTCTCCATTCCATTCTTCTCTATTCTGTTTCATTCCTCTCCATTCCTTTCCTCTCCATTTCATTCCTCTCTATTCCTTTCCATTCCTCTCCATTCCATTCCTCTCGATTCCAATCCATTCTATTCCACTCCATTACTCTCCATTTCATTCCATTCCATTCCATTCCACTTACTTTCTTTCCATTACTTTCTCTTTCTTTCCTATCCATTCCATTACGTTCCATTCCATGCCATTCGATTATTATCCTCTCCATTCAATTCTCTTTCATTCCATTGCTCGCCATTCCATTCTGTTCCCTTATTATCCATTCCTCTTATAACATTCCTCTCAGTACCTCTCCATTCCATTCAATACCATTACTTTCTGTTCCTCTCCATTCCATTGCACTCCATTCCCTACCATTCCATTCAATTTTAATCCATTCCTCTCTTTTCCATTCTTTTTTATTCCATTCCAATCCACTCCATGCCATTTCTCTCATTTCTTCTCCATTCCATTCCATTCCATTGGATTCCTCTCCATTCCATTCTACTGTTGTCCATTCCTTTGCATTGTATGGTATTAAAACCGTCTCCATTCCATTACTCTCCAATCCATTCCATTCCATTCCTCTCCATTCCACTCCATTCTTCTCCAATCCAATCCATTCCTCTCCTTTCCATTCCATTTCATTCCTCTCCATTGAGTTCCATTCCATTCCTTTCCATTCCATTCCATTCCGTTCCTTTCTTCTCAATTCCATTCCATTCCTCTTCATTCCATTACATTCCATTGAATTGTCCCTCAATCCATTTCATTCCATTGCATTCTATTCCTCTCCGATACTTTCCATTCCATTCCAATTCATGCTACTGCACTCCATTTCATTCCTCTGCTTGTATTCCATTCCATTCCTCTCCATTCCAATCCACTCCTCTCCATTCCATTACATTCTTTTGCATTCTATTCCATTCCTCTCCATTCCATTCCTCTCCATTCCATTCCTCTCCATTCCTTTCCAATTCCTCTCCATTCCATTCCTCTCCATTCTATTTCTCTCCATTTCATTCCATTCCATTCCATTCCATTCCTATCCATTCCATTCCTCTCCATTCCTTTCCTTTCCCTTCCATTCCATTCCATACCGTTGTATTTCATTCCATTCCATTCCTCCAATCCATTCCATTCAATTCCTATCCAATCCATTCCATTAATATCTATTCCATTCCATTCCACTCCATTCCACAACATTCCATTCCATTCATCTCCATTCCACTCCATGCCTCTCCATTCTACTGCATTCCACGTCATTCCATTCCCTTCCATTCCATTCCAGTCAATTCCCTCCATTTCATTTCATTCTTCTATATTCCATTCCATTGCATTCAATTCCATTCCATTCCAGTCTACGCCATTCCTTTCCTCTCCATTCAATTACTCTTCTTTCCGTTCCTCTGTATAGCATTCCATTCCATTCCTTCCTATTCCAGTTCTCTACTTTCCTTTCCTCTCCATTCCATTCCATTCTATTGCTCTCCCTTCCATTCCATTCCATTTCATTCCATTGCTCTCCCTTCTATTCCATTCCATTCCATTCCATTCTACTCCAATTTTCTCCATTCCATTATATTCCACTCCATTCCCTTCCCCTGTATTCCACTGCATTCCATTCCACTCAATTCGACTCCAATCATCTCCATTCCTTTCCATTCCATTCCTCTTCCTTCACTTCCATTCGATTCCATTCCATTGCCTTCCAGTCGATTCTTTCTATTCCCTTCCATTCCATTCCATTCAACGCTCTGCCATTCCTCTCCAATCCACTCCACTCAATTCCTCTCCATTCCATTCCATTCCATTACCCTCATTTTCATTCCTCTCCATTCCATCACACCCCATTCCTTTCCTTTCCATTCCATTCCATACCACTCCATTCCATTCCTTTCCATTCCATTCCATTCCATTCATCTCGGTTCAATTCTATGTCACAACTTTCTATTCTATTTGATTACATTCCATTGCATTCCATTCCTTTCCTTTCCATAATATTCCATTCTATTCAACTCCATTCCATTCCATTATTTTCCTCTCCATTCCAGTCCATTCTATTACTCTCCATTCCATTCATTTCAACTCCTTTCCATTCCACCTCTCTCTATTCCATTGCATTCCTCTCCATTCCATTGTATTTCTTTCCATTCTATTTCTTTCCATTCCACTCCTCTCCACTCCATTCCATTTCATTCCATTCCATTCTTTTCCAATTCTTTCCATTCCATTCTTCTCCATTACTCCACATTCCATTCCATTCCATACCAATCCATTCCAGTCCATTCCATTCCTCTCCATTCCATTCCATTCCAATCCATTCCATTCCATTCCATTCTTCTCCATTCCATTCCATTCCACTCCATTCCATCCAATTATCTTCCTTTCATTTCATTCTTCTCAATTTCATTCCATTCTTCTCAATTTCATTCCATTCTATTCCATTTCATTCCATTCCAGTCTACTCTATTCCTTTCCTCTCTATTCAATTACTCTCCTTTCTGTTCCTCTCTATATATTCCATTCCATTCCTTTCTATTCCATTTATCTACTTTCCATACCCCTACATTCCATTCCACTCCATTGCTCTCTTCCATTCTATTCCACTCAATTTCATTTCATTCCATTCAACACCCTACCATTCTTCTCCAATCCACTTCATTCCATTCCTCTCCATTCAATTCCACTCCATTCCATTCCCTTCATTTGAACTCCTTTCCATTCCACCTCACTCTATTCCATTCCATTCTACTGCCCTCCTTTCCATTCCATTCTTCTCCATTCCTCCACATTCCATTCCATTCCAATCCATTCCATTCCATTCCATTCATTCCTCTCCATTCCAGTCCATCCCTTTCCACTCCACTCTATTCCATTGCATTCAATTCCTCTCATCTCCATTCCATTCCATTCCAATCCACGCTAATTCATTCCAATCCATTCCATTCCTCTTCAGTGTGTTTCCCTCAATTATTGTCCATTCCAGTTCATTCTATTCCTTTCCTCTCCAATCCATTGCATTCCATTCCAGTCAATTATTATCCATCCTCTCTATTACTTTCCTCTCCATTCCCCTCCATTCAATTCCATTCCACTCCATTCCATTCGAATCCATTCCTTTCCATTCTATTCCATTCCATTCTCTTCGATTCCATTCCATTTCATTCCATTCCATTCTATTGAAGTATACTCAATTCCTGTGCATCACATTGCATTCAAATCGTCTCCATTCAATTTCTCCCCATTCCATTCCATTCAATTCCTCTACATTCCATTCCATTCCTCTCCATTCCATTGCAATCCTTTTTCTTCCAATCTTCCCCACTCCTTTCTATTCCTCTCCTTTACATTCCTTTACGTTCCATTGCAGTCCCTTTTCCTACATTCAGTTCCATTCCATTCCTTTCCATTCCATTCAATTCCATTCCTCTCCATTCCATTCCATTTCTCTCCATTCCATTCCATTTCCCTCCATTCCATTTCATTTCTCTCCATTCCATTCCATTCTTCTCGACTCCATTCCATTCTATTCCTCTCAATTTCATTCCATTCCTCTCCATTCCATTCCATTCAATTCCTTTCCCTTCCATTCCATTCCTATCCGTTCCATTTTATTGTACTCCATTTGATTCCATTCCATTCCATTCAAATTACTCTTCCTTCCATTCCATTCCTTTCCTATCCATTTCATTCCATTCCATTCCACTCCATTTCACTCCAGTCCCCTCTAGTCCCTTCCATTATTCTCCATTCCATTCCTCTCTTTCCCTCTTCGTTCCATTCCATACCATTCCATTCCTCTCCATTCCATTCCTGTCGATTTCAATCCATTCCATTCCACTCCATTAATCTCCATTTCATTCCATTCCATTTCATTCCATTCCATTCCCTTTATTCCATTCCATTCCTTTCTCTTTTTTCTCTCCATTCTATTCCATTTCATTTCATGCTTTCAATTCCTATGCTCTCCATTCCATTCCATAACATTCCATTCCATTCCCTTATAATCCATTCCTCTTATAACATTCCTCTCAGTTTCTCTCCATTCCATTCAATACCATTCCCTTCTATTCTTCTCTATTCCATAGCACTCCATTCCCTACCATTCCATTCAATTATAATCTATTCCTCTCTTTTCCATTCTTCTCCATTCCATTCCATTCCACTCCATTGCGTTCCTTTCATTTCCTCTCCATTCCATTCCATTCCATTCCTCTCCATTCCATTCCATTCTATTACATTCTAGTATTGTCCATTCTTGTGCATTACATTGCATTAAAATCGTCTCTATTCCGTGACTCTCCATTCCATTCCATTCCATTACTCTCCATTCCACTCCATTGCTCTCCATTACATTCCCTTCCTCTCCTTTCCATTCATTCGTTCCATTCCAATCCGTTCCTCTCCATTGAGTTCCATTCCATTCCTTTCCATTCCATTTCACTCCATTCCATTCTTCTGAAATCCATTCCATTCCTCTCCATTCCATTCCATTCCATTGCATTGTCCCTCAATCCATTTCCTTACATTCCATTTCATTCCTCTCCGTTCCTTTCCATACCATACCAATCTATACTACTCCACTCCATTCCATTCTTCTCCATTCCATTCCACTCCATTCCTCTCCATTCCATTACTCTCCATTCCATTCCTCTCCATTCCATTCCACTTCTCCCCATTCAATTCCACTCCATTCCTCTCCATTCCATTCTTCTCCATTCGTTCCATTCCTCTCCATTCCTTTCCTCTTCATTTCATGCCTCTCCATTCCTTTCCATTCCTCTCCATTCCATTCCTCTCGATTCCAATCTATTCTATTCCACTCCATTCCATTCCACTCCATTCCTCTCCATTCCATTGCTCTCCATTCCATTCCACTTCTCCCCATTCCATTCTACTCCAATCCTCTCCATTCCATTCTTCTCCATTCTCTTCCATTCCTCTCCATTCCTTTCCTCTCCATTTCATTCCTCTCCATTCCTTTCCATTCCTCTCCATTCCATCCCTCTCGATTCCAATCCATTCTATTCCACTCCATTTCATTCCTTTCCATTCCACTTTCCTGCATTTCATTCCTTCCTCTTTCTTTCCTCTCCATTCATTTCCATTCCATTCCATTCCTTTCAATGCCATTCGATTTCTATCCTCTCCATTCCATTCTCTTACATTCCATTGCTCGCCATTCCATTCCATTTCATTCCGTTTCATTCCCTTATTATCCATTCCTCTTATAACATTCCTCTCAGTTCCTCTCCATTCCATTCAATACCATTACATTCTATTCCTCTCCATTCCATTGCACTCCATTCCGTACCATTCAATTCAATTTTAATCCATTCCTCTCTTTTCCATTCTTTTCCATTCCATTCCAATCCACTCCATTCCATTTCTCTCATTTCTTCTCTATTCCATTCCATTCCATTGGATTCTTCTCCATTCCATTCCGTTCCATTCTACTCTTGTCCATTCCTTTGCATTTCATTGCATTAAAACCGTCTCCATTCCATTACTCTCCAATCCATTTCATTCCATTCCATTCCTCTCCATTCCACTCCATTCCTCTCCAATCGGATCCATTCCTCTCCTTTCCATTCCATTCCGTTCCATTCCATTCCATTCCTCTCCATTGAGTTCCATTCCATTCCTTTCTATTCCATTCCATTCCGTTCCTTTCTTCTCAATTCCATCCCATTCCTCTTCATTCCATTACATTCCATTGAATTGTCCCCCAATCCATTTCATTCCATTCCTCTCCGATACTTTCCATTCCATTCCAATTCATGCTACTGCACTCTATTTCATTCCTCTGCTTGTATTCCACACCATTCCTCTCCATTCCAATCCACTCCTCTCCATTCCATTACATTCTTCTGCATTCTGTTCCATTCCTCTCCATTCCATTCCTCTCCATTCCTTTCCAATTCCTCTCCATTCCATGCCTCTCCTTTTCAATCCTCTTCATTCTATTCCATTCCATTCATTTCCATTCCTATCCATTCCTTTCCTCTCCATTCCTTTCCTTTCTCTTCATTCCATTCCATGCCATTGCATTTCATTCCATTCCATTTCTCTCGAATCCTATCCATTCCATTCGATTCCTACCCACTCCATTCCATTAATATGTATTCCATTCCATTCCACATCATTGCATTCCATTTCTCCCCATTCTTTTCCATGCTTCTCCATTCTACTGCATTGCACGTCATTCCATTCCCGTCCATTCTATTCCATCCAATTACCTCCATTTCATTTCATTCTTCTATATTCCATTCCATTGCATTCAATTACATTTCATTCCAATCTACTCCATTCCTTTCCTCTCCATCCAATTACTCTCATTTCCGTTCCTCTCTATAACATTCCATTCCATTCCTTTCTATTCCAGTTCTCTTCTTACCTTTCCTCTCCATTCCATTCCATTCTATTGCTCTCCCTTCCATTCCATTCCATTTCATTCCATTGCTCTCCCTTCTATTCCATTTCATTCCATTCCATTCTATTCCAATCCTCTCCATTCCATTATATTCCACTCCATTCCATTCCCCTCTATTCCACTGCATTCCATTCCGCTCAATTTGATTCCAATCCTCTCCATTCCTTTCCATTCCATTACTCTCCCTTCACTTCCATTCCATTCCATTCCATTGCCTTCCAGTCCATTCTTTCTATTCCACTCCATTCTATTCCATTCCATTCAATGCCCTACCATTCCTCTCCAATCCACTCCATTCAATTCCTCTCCATTCCATTCCATTTCATTACCCTCATTTGCATTCCTCTCCTTTCCATTACACTCCATTCCATTCCTTTCCATTCCATTCCATACCACTCCATTCCATTTCTTTTCATTTCATTCCATTCCATTCGTCTCGATTCAATTCTATATCACATTCTATTCTATTCTATTCCATTACATTGCATTCCATTCCTTTCCATTCCATTTTATTCCAATCCATTCCACTCCACTCCATTCCATTCAATTCCATTCCATTCCTCTATATTCCTCTCCATTTCAATTCATTCTTTTCCTCTCCATTCCATTCATTTCAACTCCTTTCCATTCCACCTCTCTCTATTCCATTACATTCCTCTCCATTCCATTCTATTTCATTCCATTCCATTTCTTTCCATTCCACTCCACTCCACTCCATTCCATTTCATTCCATTCCATTCTTTTCCAATCCTTTCAATTCCATTCTTCTCCATTACTCCACATTCCATTCCATTCCATTCCAATCCATTCCATTCCATTCCATTCCTCTACTTTCCATTCAATTCCACTCCATTCCATCCAATTCTCTCCCTTTCATTCCATTCTTCTCAATTCCATTGCATTCCATTCCATTTCATTCCATTCCTGTCTACTCTATTCCTTTCCTCTCCATTCAATTACTCTCCTTTCCATTCCTCTCTATATATTCCATTCCATTCCTTTCTATTCCATTTATCTACTTTCCATCCCTCTACATTCCATTCCACTCCATTGCTCTCTATTCTATTCCACTCAATTCCATTCCATTCCATTCAACACCCTACCATTCTTCTCCAATCCACTCCATTCCATTCCTCTCCATTCCATTCCACTCCATTCCATTCCATTAATTTCAACTCCTTTACATTCCACCTCACTCTATTCCATTCCATTCTTCTGCAATCCTTTCCATTCCATTCTTCCCCATTCCTCCACATTCCTTCCATTCCAATCCATTCCATTCCATTCCTCTCCATTCCATTCCATCCCATTCCACTCCACTCTATTCCATTGCATTCAATTCCTCTCCTCTCCATTCCATTCCATTCCATTCCAATCCATGCTAATTCATTCCATTCCATTCCATTCCTCTCCAGTCCACTTCTCTCCATTCTTTTCCATTCCATTCCATTCCATTCCATTCCATTCCATTCCATTCCTTTCTTCTCCAATCCATTACTCTCCTTTTCATTTCATTCCTGTCAATTATCCATCTTCTCTATTACTTTCCTCTCCTTTCCTCTCCACTGAATTCCATTCCACTCCATTCCATTCCAATCCTTTCCTTTCCATTCCATTCCATTTCATTATCTTCAATTCCATTCCATTTCATTCCATTCCATTCTATTCACGTATGCTCAATTCCTGTGCAATACATTGCATTCAAATTGTCTGCATTCCATTTCTCTCCATTCCATTCCATTCCATTCCATTCCTCTATATTCCATTTCATTTCTCTCCATTCCATTCCATTTCCATTCTGTTCCATTGCATACCATCCTCTCAATTCAGTTCCATTCCATCCCTCTCCATTTCATCCCTCTACATTCCATTCACTTCCATTCCTCTCCATTCCATTCTATTTTCGTACAAGCCATTCCATTCCATTCCTTTCCATTCCATTCAATTCCATTCCTCTCAATTCCATTCCATTTCTCTCCATCCCATACACTTCCTCTGAATTCCATTCCTTTTATCTCAATACCATTCCATTCCTCTCAATTCCTTTCCATTCCATTTCATTGTCCTCCAGTGCATTTCATTCCACTGCATTCCATTCCTCTCCATTCAATTCCATTCCATTGAATTGCATACTACACCACTCCATTCCATTCCTCTCTATTCCATTCCACTCCATTCCATTTCTCTCCATTCCTTTCCATTCCATTCCTCTCCATTCCAATCCTCTCCATTCTATTCAATTCCATTCCTCTCCATTCCATTGTTCTCCATTTCTTTCCATTCCCTTCTATTCCATTCCATGACATTCCATTCCTCCTGACTCCAATCCATTTCTTTCCATTTCTCCCCTTTCCATTCCATTTCTCTCCATTTCATTCCATTCTTCTCCATTCCATTACTTTGTCCTCCTATCCAGTCCATTCCATTCCTTTCCATTCCTCTCCGTTCCTTTCCAATCCATACTACTCCACTCAATTCCATTCCTCTCCATCTGATTTCACTCCATTACTCTCCATTCCATTTCTCTCCATTCCATTCCATTCCTCCCCATTCCATTCCTCTCCTTTCCGTTCCAAACAATTCCTCTCCATTCCATTCCTCTCGATTCAATTCCTTTCTTCTCCATTCCTGTTTTATGCGTTCCAATACTCTCCATTCCATTTCATTCCATTCCTCTTCATTCCATTTCTCCCCAGTACATTCCTTTACTCTCTATTCCTTTCCATTTTTTCCCTACCTTTCTTCTCCATTCTACTCCATCGCTCTCCATTCCACTCCATTACTCTCCATTCCACTCCATTCCTCTCCATTCCATTCCTCTCTATTCCAATCCTTTCCATTCTATTCAATGTCATACATCTCCATTCCATTCCATTTCTCTCCATTCCATTCCATTCCTCTATATTCCATTCCATTGTCCTCCATTCCATTCCATTCTTGTCCTTTCCATTCTATTCCATTCCAATCCATACTATTACACTCCATTCCATTCCTCTCCATTCGATTTCACTCCATTACTCTCCAGTCCATTTCTCTCCATTTCATTCCATACATCCCCATTCCATTCCTCTAGGTCCCATTCCAATCCATTCTTCTCCCTTACATTCCTCTCGATTCCATTCTATCCCTCTCCCTTCTGTTCTTCTGCATTCCAATTCTCTCCATTCCATTCCATTCAACTCCATTCCTTTCCAATCTTCTACATCCTCCCCATTCCATTTCTCTCCATTCCTCTCCATTGCATTCCATACCATTCCATTCCTTTCCTCTCCTTTCCATTCCTCTCCATCCCATTCAATTCCATTCCATTCTATGCCATTCAAATCCTTTCTACTTCATTCCATTCCCTTACATTTCATTGCTCTCCATTCCATTCCATTTTTTTCATTCCGTTCCCTTAGAATCCATTCCTCTCCATAACATTCCTCTATACCTCTCCATTAAATTCCATTCCATTCCATTACTCTGCATTCTACTCCATTCCTCTCTGTTCCTTTCCATTACTCTTCATTCCATTCTATTCCTCTCCATTCCCTGCAATTCCATTCCTCTCCATTCCATTCTATTTCTCTAAATTCCCTTCGATTCCTCCCCATTCCATTCCAGTGTCCTCCAAACCATTCCATTCCATTCCATTCTGTTTCGTTCAATTCCTTTCCATTCCAATCCATACTGCTTCAATCCATTCCATTCCTCTCCATTCGTGTTCACTCCATTCCTCTCCAGTCAATTGTCTGCAATTCTTTCCATTCCCCTCCATTCCATTCCTCTTCCTTCCATTGTAATCCACTCCTCTCTATTCCATTGCTCTCCATTCCATTCCATTCATCTCCATTCCATTGCATTCCTTTTTCTTCCAATCTTCCCCATTCAATTCTAATCCTCTCCTTTACATTCCATTACGTTCCATTACATTCCATTTTTCTACATTCAGGTCCATTCCATCCCTTTCCATTCCATTCAATTCCATTCCTCTCCCTTCCATTCAATTTTTCTCCATTCCATTCCAATTCTCTCCATTCCACTCCATTCCATTCCATTCCTCTCCATTGCATTCCATTCCAGTCTCCTCAATTTCATTCCATTCCTCTCTATTCCATTACATTCAATTCCTCTCCCTTCCATTCCATTCCTATCCGTTCCATTATATTCTACTCCATTTGATTCCTTTCAAATTCCTCTCCCTTCCATTCCATTCCTTTCCTATCCATTTCATTCCATTCCACTCCATTTAGCTCCAGTCCTCTCCATTCCTCTCCATTCCATTCCTCTTCTTTCCCTCTCCATTCCATTCCATACCATTCCATTCCATTCCTCTCCATTCCATTCCTGTCGATTTCAATCCATTCCATTCCAGTCCATTACTCTCCATTTCATTCCATTCCATTGCATTCCATTACATTCCTCTTTATTCCATTCCATTCCTTTCTTTCTTTCCTCTCCATTCCATTCCATTTCATTCCATAGCTCTCCATTCCATTCCATACCATTCCATTCCGTTCCTTTATAATCTATTCCTCTTATAACTTTCCTCTCAGTTTCTCTATTCCATGCAATACCATTCCATTCTATTCCTCTCTATTCCATAGCACTCCATTCCCTACCATTCAATTAAATTATAATCTATTCCTCTCTTTTCCATTCTTTTCCATTCCATTCTATTCCACTCCATTGCATTCCTCTCATTTCCTTTCCATTCCATTCCATACCATTCTTCTCCATTCCATTCCATTCCATTGTATTACTTTCTAGCATTGTCCATTGTTGAGCGTTACATTGCATTAAAATTGTCTCCATTCCATTACTCTCCATTCCACTCCATTCCTCTCCATTCCATTCCATTCTTCTCCTTTCCATTCCATTCCGTTTCATACCAATCCGTTCCTCTCCATTGAGTTCCATTCAATTCCTTTCCATTCCATTCCACTCCATTCCATTCTACTCAATTCCATTCCATTCCTCTCTATTCCATTCCATTCCATTGCGGTGTCCCTCAAATACATTTCATTACATTCCATTTCATTCTTCTCCTTTCCTTTCCATACCTTTCCAATCAATACCACTCCACTCCATTCCATTCCTCTCCATTCAATTCCACTCCATTCCTCTCCATTCCATTGCTCTCCATTCCATTCCACTTCTCCCCATTGCATTCCACTCCTTTCCTCTCCATTCCATTCTTCTCCATTCTGTTCCATTCCTCTCCATTCCTTTCCTCTCAATTTCATTCCTCTCCATTCCTTTCCATTCCTTTCCATTGCATTCCTCTCGATTCCAATCCATTATATTCCACTGCATTACTCTCCATTTCATTCCAATCCATTCCTTTCCACTTTATTCCCTTCCATTCCGTTCTCTTTCTTTCCTCTCCATTCCATTCCATTCCATTCCATTCCATTCCATGCCATTCGATTCCTATCCTCTCCATTCCATTCTCTTACATTCCATTGCTCGTCATTCCATTCCATATCATTCCATTCCCTTATTAATCATTCCGTTTATAACATTCCTCTCAGTTCCTCTCCATTCCATTCAATACCATTACATTCTATTCCTCTCCATTCCATTGCACTCCATTCCCTACCATTCCATTCAATTTTAATCCATTCCTCTCTTTTCCATTCTTTTCCTTTCCATTCCAGTCCACTCCATTCCATTACTCTCATTTATTCTCCATTGCATGCCATTCCATTCGATTCCTTTCCATTCCATTCCATTCCATTCTACTCTTGTCCATTCCTTTGCATTGTATTGCATTAAAATCGTCTCCATTCCATTACTCTCCAATCCATTCCATTCCATTACTCTCCATTCCACTCCATTCCTCTCCATTCCGTTCCGTTCCTCTCCTTTCCATTCCATTCCGTTCCATTCCATTCCTCTCCATTGAGTTCCATTCCATTCCATTCCATTCTGTTCCATTCTTCTCAATTCCATTACATTGTTCTTCATTCCATTACATTCTATTGCATTGTCCCCCAATCCATTTCATTCTATTGCATTCCATTCCTCTCCATTACTTTCCATTCCATTCCAATCCATACTACTCCACTCCTTTCCATTCCTCTCCATTGCATTCCACTCCATTCCTCTCCATTCCATTGCTCTCCATTCCAATACATTCTTCTCCATTCCTTTCCATTCTTCTGCATTCTGTTCCATTCCTCTCTATTCCATTCCTCTCCATTCCGTTCTTCTCCATTCCTTTTCATTCCTCTCCATTCCATTCCTCTCCTTTTCAATCCTCTTCATTCCATTCCATTCAATTCCATTCCTATCCATTCTATTCCTCTCCATTCTTTCCCTTTCTCTTCCATTGCATTCCATGCCGTTCCATTTCATTCCATTCCATTTCTCTCGTCTCCATTCCATTCCATTCGATTCCTATCCACTCCATTCTATTAATATCTATTCCATTTCATTCCATTCCATTCCATTCCATACCACAACATTCCATTCAATTCCTCTCCATTCCACTCCATGCCTCTCCATTCTACTGCATTCCACGTCATTCCATTTCCTTCCATTCCATTCCATCCAATTCCCTCCATTTCATTTCGTTTTTCTCTATTCCATTCAATTGCATTCAATGCCATTCCATTCCAGTCTACTCCATTCCTTTCCTATCCATTCAATTACTCTCCTTTCCGTTCCTCTCTATAACATTCCATTCTATTCCTTTCTATTCCAGTTCTCTACTTTCCTTTCCTCTCCATTCCATTCTATTCTGTTGCTCTCCCTTCCATTCCAATCCATGTCATTCCATTGCTCTCCCTTCTATTCCATTCCATTCCATTCCATTCTACTCCAATCCTCTCCATTCCATTATATTCCACTCCAGTCCATTCCCCTGTATTCCACTGCATTCCATTCCACTCAATTCGATTCCAATCCTCTCCATTCCTTTCCATTCCATTCCTCTCCCTTCACTTCCATTCCATTGCCTTCCAGTCCATTCTTTCTATTCCACTCGATTCCATTCATTCCATTCAACGCCCTACCATTCCTCTTCAATCCACTCCATTCAATTCCTCTCCATTCCATTCCATTCCATTACCCTCATTTGCATTCTTCTCCTTTCCATTACACTCCATTCCATTCCTTTAAATTCCATTCCATACCACTCCAGTCCATTCCTTTCAATTCCATTCCATTCCATTCATCTCGATTCAATTCTATGTCACAACATTCTATTCTATTCGATTCCATTCCATTGCATTCCATTCCTTTCCATTCCATTTTATTCCATTCCATTCCCCTCCACTCCATTCCATTCAACTCTATTCAATTCCAATATATTCCTCTCCATTCCAATCCATTGTATTCCTCTCCATTCCATTCATTTCAACTCCTTTCCATTCCACCTCTCTCTATTCCATTACATTCCTATCTATTCCATTCTATTTCTTTCCCTTCCACTCCACTCCACTCCATTCCATTTCATTCCTTTTCATTCTTGTCCATTCCTTTCCATTCCATGCTTCTCCATTACTCCACATTCCATTACATTCAATTCCATTCCATTCCATTTCATTCGATTCCATTCCACTCCATTCCATCCAATTCTCTCCCTTTCATTTCATTCTTCTCAATTCCATTCCATTCCATTTCATTCCATTCCAGTCTACTATATTCCTTTCCTCTCCATTCAATTAATCTCCTTTCCGTTCCTCTCTATATATTCCATTCCATTCCTTTCTATTCCATTTATCTACGTTCCATCCCTCTACATTCCATTCCACTCCATTGCTCTCTCTTCTATTCTATTCCACTCAATTCCATTCCATTCCATTCAACACCCTACCATTCTTCTCCAATCCACTCCATTCCATTCCATTCTATTCAACTCCATTCATTTCCAGTTCTCTCTATTCCTCTCCTTTACATTTTTCTCCATTCCTCGCCATTCCTTTTCATACCTTGACATTCCATTCCGCTCCTTTCCATTCCACTCCATTCCATTCAATTCCATTTCATTCTATGCCATTCAATTCCTTTCTGCTCCATTCCATTCCCTTACATTTCATTGCTCTCCATTCCATTCCATTTCTTTCCATTACGTTCCCTTATAATCCATTCCTCTCCATAACATTCCTCTCCATTGCATTCCATGGCATTCCATTGCATTCCATTCCATTCCATTACTCTCCATTCTAATACATTCCTCTCCGTTCCAATCCATTCCTCTCCATTGCATTCTATTCCTTCTCCATTCCATTCAATTTGTCTCCATTCAATTTGATTCCTCCCCATTCCATTCCATTGTCCTCCAATCCATTCCATTCTGTTTCGTTCCATTCCAATACATACTACTTCACTCCATTCCATTCCTCTCCATTCGTATTCACTCCATTTCTCTCCAGTCCATTCTCTGCAATTCTTTCCATTCCCCTCCATTCCATTCCTCTCCCTTCCATTCCTATCCATTCCTCTCCATTCCATTCCTCTCGATTCCATTCCATTCCTCTCCATTCCATTGCATTCCTTTTTCTTCCCATCTTTCCTATTCCATTCTATTCCTTTCCTTTACATTCCATTGCGTTCCATTACATTCCATTTTTCTTAATTCAGTTCCATTCCATTCCTTTCCATTCCATTCAATTCCATTCCTCTCCATTCCTTTCCATATCTCTCCATTCCATTCCATTTCTCTCCATTCCATTCCTCTCAATTTCATTCCATTTCTCTCCATTCCATTCCATTCAATTACTCTCCCTTCCATTCCATTCCTATCCATTCCATTCTATTCTACTCCATTTGATTCCATTACATTCCATTCAAATTCCTCTCCCTTAAATTCCATTCCTTTCCTACCCATTCCATTCCACTCCATTTCACTCCAGTCCTCTCTATTCCTCTCCATTCCATTCCTCCACTTCCCTCTCCATTCCATTCCATACCATTCCATTCCATTCATCTCCATTCCATTCCTGTCGAATTCAATCCATTCCATTCCTCTCCATTACTCTCCATTTCATTCCCTTCCATTCCATTCCTCTTTATTCCATTCAATTCCTTTCTCTTTCTTTCCTCTCCATTCCATTCCATTTCATTCCACGCTTTCAATTCCTATCCTCTCCATTCCATTCCCTTACTTTCAATAGCTCTCCATTCCATTCCATAACATTCCATTCCATTCCCTTATAATCCATTCCTCTTAAAACATTCCTCTCTGTTTCTCTCCATTCCATTCAATACAATTCAATACCATTCCATTCTCTTTCTCTCTATTCCATAGCACTCCATTCCCTACCATTCCATTCAAATACAATCTATTCCTCTCTTTTCCATTCTTCTCCATTCCATTCCATTCCACTCCATTGCATTCCTCTCATTTCCTCTCCATTCCATTCCATTCTATTACATTCTAGTATTGTCTTTTCTGTGCATTACATTGCATTAAATTTGTCTCCATTCTGTGACTCTCCATTCCATTCCATTCTATTACTCTCCATTCCACTCCATTCCTCTCCATTCCATTCCATTCCTCTCCATCCATTCCATTCCGTTCCACTCCAATCCGTTCCTAACCATTGAGTTCCATTCCATTCCTTTCCATTCCATTCCCTTCCATTTTTTTCTTCTCAATTCCATTCCATTCCTCTCCATTCCATTCCATTCCATTGCATTGTTCCTCAATCCATTTCATTACATTCCATTTCATTCCTCTCCGTTCCTTTCCACACCATTCCAATCTATACTACTCCAATCCATTCCATTCCTCTCCATTCCATTCCACTCCATTCCTCTCCATTCCATTGCTCTCCATTCCATTCCACTTCTCCCCATTCAATTCCACTCCACTCCTCTCCTTCCATTCTTCTCCATTCTGTTCCATTCCTCCCCATTCCTTTTCTCTCCATTTCATTCCTCTCCATTCTTTCCATTCCTCTCCATTCCATTCCTTTCGATTCCAATCCATTCTATTGCACTCCATTATTCTCCATGTCCTTCCATTCCATTCCACTCCACTTTCTTCCATTCCATTCCTTTCTCTTTCTTTCCTCTCCATTCCATTCCATTCTATTCCATTCCATTCCATGCCATTCGATTCCTATCCTCTCCATTCCATTCTCTTACATTCCATTGCTCGCCAATCCATTCCATTTCATTCCATTCTGTACCCTTATAATCCATTCGTCTTATAAGATTCCTCTCAGTTCCTCTCCTTTCCATTCTATACCATTACCTTCTCTTCCTCTCCATTCCATTGCACTCCATTGCCTACCATTCCATTAAATTTAATCCATTCCTCTCTTTTCCATTCTTTTCCATTCCATTCCAATCCACTCCAATCCATTTCTCTCATTTCTTCTCCATTCCATTCCATTCGATTCCTCTCCATTCCATTCCATTCTACTCTTGTCCATTCCTTTGCATTGCATTACATTAAAATCATCTCAAATCCATTACTCTCCAATCCATTCCATCCCATTACTCTCCATTCCACTCCATTTCTCTCCATTCCCTTCCACTCCACTCCTCTACATTCCATTCCGTTCCATTCCATTCCATTCCTCTCCATTGTGTTCCATTCCATTCCATTCCATTCTGTTCCATTCTTCTCAATTCCATTCCATTCCTCTACATTCCATTACATTCCATTGATTTGTCCCCCAATCCATTTCATTCCATTACTTTCCATTCCATTCCAATCCATGCTACTCCACTATATTCCATTCCACTCCATTGCATTCCACTCCATTCCTCTCCATTCCATTGTTCTCCATTCCAATCCACTCCTCTCCATTGCATTCCATTCTTCTGCATTCTGTTCCATTCTTCTCTATTCTATTCCTCTCCATTCCATTCCTCTCAATTCCTTTCCTTTCCTCTCCATCCATTTCTCTCCTTTTCAATCATCTTCATTCTATTCCATTCCATTCAATGCCATTCCTATCCATTCCATTCCTCTCCATTCCTTTCCTTTCCCCTCCATTCCATTCCATGCCATTGCATTTCGTTCCATTCCATTTCTCTCGACTCCAACCCATTCCATTCGATTCCTATCCTCTCCATTCCATTAATATGTATTCCATTCCATTCCATTCCATTGCATTCCACAACATTCCATTCCATTTCTCTCCATTCCACTCCATACATCTCCATTCTACTGCATTTCACGTCATTCCATTCCCTTCCATTCCATTCCATCCCATTCCCTCCATTTCATTTCATTCTTCTCTATTCCATTCCATTGCATTCAATGCCATTCCATTCCAGTCTACTCCATTCCTTTCCTCTACATTCAATTACTCTCCTTTCCGTTTCTCTCTATAACATTCCATTCCATTCCTTTCTATTCCAGTTCTCTACTTTCCTTTCCTCTCCATTCCATTCCATTCTATTGCTCTCCCTTCCATTCCATTCCATTTCATTCCATTGCTCTCCCTTCTATTCCATTCCATTCCATTCCATTCTATTCCAATCCTCTCCATTCCATTATATTCCATTCCATTCCATTCCCCTCTATTCCACCGAATTACATTCGATTCGATTCGATTCCAATCCTCTCCTTTCCTTTCCATTCCATTCCTCTCCCTTCACTTCCATTCCATTCTATTCCATTGCCTTAAAGTCCATTCTTTCTATTCCACTCCATTCCATTCCATTCCATTCAACGCCCTACCATTCCTCTCCAATTCACTCCATTCAATTCCTCTTCAATCCATTCCATTCCATTACCCCCAATTGCATTCCTCTCCATTCATTTACACGCCATTCCATTCCTTTCCATTCCATTCCATACCACTCCATTCCCTTCTTTTCTATTCCATTCCATTCCATTCATCTCGATTCAATTCTATGTCACAACATTCTATTCTATTCGATTCCAATACATTGCATTCCATTCCATTTTATTCCATTCCATTCCACTCCACTCCATTCCATTCAACTCCATTTCATTCCATTATATTCCTCTCCATTCCAATCCATTCTATTCCTCTCCATTCCATTCATTTCAACTCCTTTCCATTCCACCTCTCTCTATTCCATTACATTCCTCTCCATTCCATTCTATTTCATTCCTTTCCATTCCACTCCACTCCACTCGTTTCCATTTCATTCCATTCCATTCTTTTCCAATCCTTTCCATTCCATTCTTCTCCATTACTCCACATTCCATTCCATTCCATTCCTCTCTATTCCATTCCATTCCACTCCATTTCATCCAATTCTCTCCCTTTCATTCCATTCTTCTCAATTCCATTCCATTTCATTACATTCCAGTCTACTCTATTCCTTTCCTCTCCATTCAATTACTCTCCTTTCCATTCCTCTCTATATTTTCCTTTCCATTCCTTTCTATTCCATTTATCTACTTTCCATCCCTCTACATTCCATTCCATTCCATTGCTCTCTCTTCTATTCTATTCCACTCAATTCAATTCCATTCCTTTCAACACCATACCATTCTTCTCTAATCCACTCCATTTCATTTCTCTCCATTCCATCCCACTCCATTCCATTCCATTCATTTCAACTCCTTTCCATTCCACCTCACTCTATTCTATTCCATTCTTCTGCAATCCTTTCCATTCCATTCTTCTCAATTCCTCCACATTCCATTCCAATCCATTCCATTCCATTCCATTGCATTGCATTCCTTTCAATTTTATTCCATTCCTCTACATTCATTTCAATTCCATTCCTCTCCATTCAATTCCACTCCATTCCATTCTATTCCACTCCATTCCATTACACTCCTTTCAACGCCCTACCATTCCTCTCCATTCCTCTACATTCCATTCCACTACATTCCAATTCATTCATTTCCATACCATTCCATACCACCCATTCCATTCCTTTCCATTCCAATTCATTCCAATCATCTCCATTCCATTATATTTCACAC
The DNA here is from genome assembly GCF_000164805.1 of Carlito syrichta. Taxonomy (NCBI): domain Eukaryota; kingdom Metazoa; phylum Chordata; class Mammalia; order Primates; family Tarsiidae; genus Carlito; species Carlito syrichta. Next base: position 181,767 of record NW_007252878.1, read on the forward strand.
CATTCTATTCTATTCGGTTCTATTCCCTTCCATTCCATTCGTCTCCATTCCATTTTATTCCATTCCACTCCTCTCCACACCATTCCATTCCACTCCATTCCATTCCATTCTATTCCTCTCAATTTCATTCGATTCTATTCCACTCCATTCCATTCATTTCAACTCCTTTCCACCTCACCTCACTCTAATCCATTACATTCCCCTCCATTCCAATCAATTTATTTCCGTTCCATTTCTTTCCATTCCACTGCACAACACTCCATTCCATTTCATTCCATTCCATTCTTCTCCAATCCTTTCCAATCCATTCTTCTCATTTCCTCAACATTCCATTCCAATTTATTCCAATTCATTCCATTCCATTCTATTCCTCTCCATTCCATTCCATTTCATTCCTCTCCATTCTATTCCATTCTATTCCTCTCCATTCCGTTCAACTTGATTCCTCTCCCTTGCATTAATTTCAACTCCTTTCCATTCCACCTCTTTCTATTCCTTTACATTCCCCTCCATTCCATTCAGTTTCATTCCATTTTATTTCTTCCATTCTACTCCACCCCACTCCATTTTACTTCATTCCAATCCAAACATCTCCAATCCTTTCCATTCCATTCTTCTCCTTTTCTCCACATTCCATTCCATTCCATTCCATTCCAATCCATTCCATTCCATTCCTTTCCATTCCATTGTACTCCATCCCATTCCATTCCACTCCATTCCTTTCCAATCCATTATCCAATCCTCACCAATGCTTTTCACTCCATTCCTGTCCAATCCATCCTATTCCATTCCTCTCCAATCCATTCCACTCCATTCCATTTTAATCCAATCGAATATAATCCATTCCTCTCTATTCCTTTCCTCTCCATTCCTCTCCATTCCATTCAATTCCACTCCATTCCATTCCTCTGCATTCCCTCCACTCCATGCCATTATATTTCATTCCTCTCCATTCCGTTTCATTCCATTCCATTCTATTCAGGTATAATCCATTCCTGTGCATTACTTTGCATTCCAGTCATGTCCATTCCATTCCCTTCCTTTCCTCTCCATTTCATTCCATTCCTCTCCATTCCATTCCATTCTTTCCTATTCCATTTCCATCCTGTTCTGCTCCGTTACATTCCTATCAATTCTGTTCCATCCATTACTCTCCATTCCATCCCTTTCCATTCCATTCAATTCCATTCCTGTCCATTCCATTCCATTCCATTCTAATGTCCTTCAAGCCATTCCATTCCATTCATTTCCTTTCCATTCAATTCCATTCCTCTCCATTCCATTCCATTTCTCTCCAACCTATTCCATTTCACTGCATTCAATTCCATTTCTCTCTTTTCCATTCCTTTCACCTCCATTCTATTCCATTTCATTTCCCTCAGTCCATTTCATTACATTCCATTACTCTCCCTTCAATTCCATTCCCTTCCTTTCCATACTACACCACTATATTTCATTTTCTCCATTCCATTCCACTCCATTCCTCTCCATTTCATTCCATTCCTCTCCATTCCATTCCACTCCATTTCACTTCACTCCATTCCTCTCCATTCCATTCCTTTCCATTCCATTACATTCCTCTCCATTCCATTCCACTCCACTGCATTCCATTCCTTTCCATTGCTCTCCCTTCCATTCCATTCCATTGCATTCCATTCTATTTAATTCCTTTTCATTCCTCTCCATTCCATTCCATCCATCTTCACCATTCCATTCCATTCCATACTACACCACTCCATTCCATTCCTCTCCTTCCATTACATTCCAGTCCACTTCAGTCCATTCCACTCCATTCCATAACATTCCTCTACATTCCATTCCATTCCATTTACCCCGTTCCATTCTTCTCCATTTCACTCCATTCCATTCCATTCCTTTCCATTTCATTCTTTTTATCTCTATTCCATTCCATTCCACTCAATTCAATTCCATTTGACTCTATTCCATTCCTCTCCATTTACACTCCATTCCATTCCATTCCATTTCATTCCTGTCCATTCCACTCAATTTCATTCCATTCCATTCCTCATTATTCCATTTCTTTCCATTCCATTCCATTTCATTCCTGACCATTTCATTCCATTTCTCTCCATTGCTTTCCATTCCATTCCATTCCATTCCTCGCCATTCCATTCAATTCCATTCCATTCCATCCATTCCATTCCATTCATCTCCATTCCATTGCATTCCAATCTATTCGTTTCCATTTCATTCCTCTCCATTCCATTCCATTGCATTCCTTTCCATTCCTCTCTATTCCATTCCTCTACAATCCTATTCACTCCATTATATTCCTGTACATTCCATTCCTCTCCATTTCATTCCATTCCATTCCTCTACTTTCCATTCCTCTCTTTTCCTTTCTTCTCCATTACAATCCTCGACATTCCTTACTCTCTATTTCTTTTCGTTTCCTTCCATTCAATTTCATTCCTCAACATTTCATTCCATTTCTCTTCCATTCCATCCCCTTCCATTCCATTCTATTCCATTTCTCTGCATTCCATCCCATCCCATCCCATTCCATGTCTCTCCATTCCATTCCATCCCATTCCATTCCATTCGTCACCACTCCACTCCATTACATCCCATTCCATTCTATTTTATTCCCTTCACTCCTTTCCCTTCCATTCCATTACTGTCCATCCTTTGCATTCCTCTCAATTCCATTCCTTCCTTTCCATTCCACTCCATTCGATTCCATTCAATTCCATTCAATTCCTCCCTTCATTCCATTCCATTGCTCTCCATTCCATTCCATTCCACTCCATTCAATTCCTTTCGATTCTATTCAATTCCTCTTCCTTCCATTCCATTCCTCTCTATTCCATTCCATTCCACTCTATTCCATGCCATTCCTTTCCAGTCCTCTCCATTCCTCTCTATTCCAATCCTCCCCATTCCATTCCCTTCCATTCCATTGCTCGCCATTCCATTCCATTCCATACCGTTCCATAATAATCCATTCCTCTCCATAAAATTCCTCTCCATTCTTCTCAATTCCGTTCCATTCCATTCCTCTCCATTCCATTCCACTCCATTCCCTTCAATTCCATTCAATTATAAACCATTCTTCGCTATTCCAATCCTCTCCAATCTCTCCATTCAATTCCATTCTACTCCATTCCATTCATCTCAATTCCTCTCCATTGTATTCCATTCCTTTCCTCTGCATTCCATTCGTATACAATATATTTCATTCCATTGAAGTTTTGTCCTTTATTCTGCATTATATTGAATTCCAATCGTCTCCAACCCAATCCCCTCCATTTCATTCCGTTTCTCTCCTTTCGATTCCATTCTGTTCCATACCAGTCCATTCCTCTCCATTCAGTCCCATTCCAACCCTCTCCATTCCATTGCTTTCCATTCCATTCATTTCCATTCCATTCCGTTTCTCTCCATTCCATTTTATTCATCGCCATTCCATTCAATTCCATTTCTCTGCATTCCATTCCATTTCTCTCCATTCCATTTCATTCCTCTCCATTCCATTCCATTCCGTTGTCCTTCAGTCCATTCCTTTCTATTTCATTCAAGTCCTCTCCATTCCGTTCTATTCCATTCCAATCCATACTCCTCCTCTCCATTCGATTTCACTCCATTCCTCTTCATTCCTTTTCTCTCCATTCCATTCCATTCCTTTCCTCTCCGTTCCATTCCCATCCATTTCAGTCCATTCCATTCCATTTCACACCATTCGATTCCATTCCATTCCATTCCATTTTTCTCCCTTCCATTCCATTCCATTCCACCCCATTCCATTCCAGTACATTCTACACCAATCCCTTCCAGTCCTCTCCATTCCTCTCCATTCCATTCCTCTCTATCCCTCTCCATTACATTCCATACCATTCCATTCCATTCCTCTCCATTCCTTTTTTTTCCATTCCAATCCTTTCCATTCCACTTCATTCCATTCCATTCCATTCCATTCATTTCCATTTCATTCCCCTTTATTCCATTCCATTCCTTTATCTTCCTTTCCTCTTCATTTCATTCTTTTTCATTACATTCCATTCGATAACTTTCCTCTCAATTCAATTCCCTTAAATTCCGTTGTTTGCCATTCCATTCCATTTCATTCCATTCTGTTCCCTTATAATCCATTCCTCTCCAAAACTTTCCTCTACATTCCTCTCTATTCCATTCCATACCACTCCTTTCCATTCCTCTCCATTCCATTGCACTCCGTTCCCTTCCAATCCATTCAATTATAATCCATTCCTCTCTTTCCATTCTTCTCCATTCCATTCTATTCTACTCCATTGCATTCCTCTCATTTCCTCTCCATTCCATTCCATTTCATTTCATTGCATTCCATTCCATTCCTCTCCATTCCATTCTATTCCATTCCTTTCCATTCAAGTATTTTCCTTTCCTGTGCATTACATTGCATTCAAATCATCTCCCTTCCATCCCTCTCCGTTCCATTCCATTCCATTATTCCCCATTCCACTCCATTCCTCTCCATTCCACTCCATTCCTCTCCAGTCCATTATTCTCTATTCCATTCCTTTTCATTGCACTCAATTCCATTCCTCTCCATTCCATTCCATTTCTCTCTATTCCATTCCTCTCCATTCCATTCCATTGTCCTCCAATCCATTCCATTCCATTCCTCTCCATTTCATTCCAATCCATTATACTCGTCAGGTTTCCTTTCCTCTCCATTCGATTTCACTCCATTCCTCTCCAGTCCATTTCTCTCCATTCCATTCCATCCCTACCGATTCCATTCCTTTTCCTTCAATTCCAATCCATTTCTCTCCATTTCATTCCTGTTGATTCAATTTCATTCCTCTCCATTCCGTTCTTATGAATTCCAATCCTCTCCATTTCATTTCACTTCATTACTCCATTCCACTTTTCTCCTTTCCAATCCTTTTCTCTCCATTTCATTGCATTCCTTTCCTTTTCATTCTTTTCCATTCCATTCCATTCCATTCCTTTCCTTTCCATTCCATTCCATTCTGCTACATTCAGTTCCATTCCATTCCTCACCTTTCCATTCCATTATGCTCCATTCCATTCCATTCCACTAAATTCAGTTCCATTCCATTTCTCTCCATTCCATTCCTTTCCATTCCATTCAATTCCTTTCCTCTCCATTCCATTCCATTTCTCTCCATTCCCTTCCATTCTTCTCCATTCCATTCCATTCCTCTCAATTCTGTTCCATCCCTCTCCATTCCATTCCATTCCATTGTCCTCCAATCCATTTCATTCCATTCCATTCCATTCCTCTCCGTTCCTTTCCATTCCATTACAATCCATACTACTCCACTGCATTCCATTCCTCTCCATTCCATTCCACTGCATTCCTCTCTATTCCATTGCTCTCCATTCCATTCCACTCCTCTCCTTTCCATTCCACTCCTTTCCCCTCCATTCCCTTCCTCTGCATTCCATTTCTCTCCATTCCTGTCCATTTCAGTCCTCTCCTATCCAATCCCCTCCCTTCCATTCCATTCCATTCCTATCCATCCATTCCTCTTCATTCCTTTTCATTACCTTTCATTCCATTCCATGCCATTCCATTTCTTTCCATTCTTCTCAATTCCATTTCATTCCACTCCATTCCATTACATTTCATTCTACTTCATTCTTTTCCTCTCGATTCAATTCCTCTCCTTTCCGTTCCTCTCTATAACATTCCATTCCATTCTTTTCTATTCCATTTCTCTACCTTCCATTCCTCTCCATTCCAATCCAATCCATTCCATTGGTCTCCCTGCTATTCCATTCCATTCCGTTCCATTTCTCTCCCTTGTATTCCATTCCATTCCATTCCATTCTATTCCCTTCTTTTCCACTCCAATTCTCTCCATTCCATTATATTCCACTCCATTCCATTCCTCACCACTCCACTGCACTCCATTCTATTCTATTCGATTCCAATCCCCTCCATTCCTTTCCATTCAATTCCTTTCCATTCAGTTCCATTCCATTCCATTCCATTGCATGCTACCTTTTTCCATTCTAATCCACTCCGTTCTATTCCATTCCATTCAATGCGCTCCCATTCCTCTCCAATCCACACCATTCAAATACTCTCCATTTCATAACATTACTTTCCATTACCCTCAATAGCATTCCTCTCCATTCCATTCCACTCCATTCCATTCCTTTCCTTTCCATTCCATTCTATGACACTCCATTCAATTCCTCTCCATTCCATTCCATTTCACAACGTTCGATTTTATTTGATTCGATTACATTCCATTTATTTCCATTCCTCCCCATTCCATTTTATTCCATTCCATTCCACTTCACTGCATTACAATTCCACTCCTTTCCAAACCATTCTATTCCTCACCATTCCTATCCATTCTATTCTCTCCATTCCATTCATTTCAACCCCTTTCCATTCCGCCTCACTCTATTCCATTGCATTCCTCCCCATTGCATTCTATTTCAATCCCATTCTATTTCATTCCATTCCATTTCTTTCCATTCCACTCTACTCCATTCCATTTCATTCCATTCCATTCCATTCTTCTCCAATCCTTTCCATTGCACTCTTCTCCATTCCTCCACATTCCATTCCACTTCAATCCAATCCATTCCATTCCTTTCCTCTCCATTCCTTTCCATTCCATTCCACTCCATTCTATCCAATAATCTCCATTTCATTCAATTCTTCTCAATTCCATTCCATTCCATTCCAGTCCACTCCTTTCCTTTCCTCTTCATTCAACTCCTTTCCTTTCTATTCCTCTCTATAACATTCCAACCATTTCTTTCTATTCCATTTATTTACTTTCTATTCCTCGACATTACATTCTATTCCATTGCTCTACCTTGTATTCCATTCCATTCCATTCCATTCCATTCCGATCCTCTCCATTGCATTCGATTCGATTCCATTCCATTCCCTTCCATTACACTGCATTGTACTCCTTTCAATTCTATTTCATTCCTCTACATTCATTTCAATTCTATTCCTCTTTATTCAATTCCACTCCGTTCCATTCTATTCCACTCCATTCCGTTACAATCCATTTAACGCCCTACCATTACTCTTCATTCCACTCCATTCCATTCCACTCCATTCCAATCCATTCCTTTCCATTTCACTCCACTCCATTCCATTTCATTCCATTCCATTCCATTCTTCTCCAATCATTTCCATTGCACTCTTCTCCATTCCTCCACATTCCATTCCACTTCAATCCAATCCATTCCATTCCTTTCCTCTCCATTCCTTTCCATTCCTTTCCACTCCATTCTATCCAATAATCTCCATTTCATTCAATTCTTCTCAATTCCATTCCATTCCATTCCAGTCCACTCCTTTCCTTTCCTCTTCATTCAACTCCTCTCCTTTCCATTCCTCTCTATAACATTCCAACCATTTCTTTCTATTCCATTTATTTACTTTCTATTCCTCGACATTACATTCTATTCCATTGCTCTACCTTGTATTCCATTCCAATCCATTCCATTCCGATTCTCTCCATTGCATTCGATTCCATTCCATTCCATTCCCTTCTATTACACTGCATTGCACTCCTTTCAATTCTATTTCATTCCTCTACATTCATTTCAATTCTATTCCTCTCCATTCAATTCCACTCCGTTCCATTCTATTCCACTCCATTCCGTTACAATCCATTTAACGCCCTACCATTCCTCTTCATTCCACTCCATTCCATTCCATTCTATTCCAATCCATTCCTTTCCATTCCATTCCATACCAACCATTCCATTCCTTTCCATTCCATTCCAATCCTATCATCTCCATTCCATTCTATTTCACACCACTCTATTCTATACTGTTCGATTCACTTCCATTCCGTTCCATTTGTCTCCATTCAATTTTATTCCATTCCGCTCCACTCCAATCCATTCCACTCCATTCCATTCCATTCTATTCATCTCCATTTCATTCTATTCTATTCCTCTCCATTCCATTCATTTCAACTCCTTTCCATTCCACCTCACTCTATTCCATTACATTCCCCTCCATTCCATTCAATTTAATTCCATTCCTTTTCGTTCCATTCCACTGCACTACACTCCATTCCATTTCATTTTATTCCATTCTTCTCCAAACCTTTCCAATCCATTCTTCTCCATTCCTCCACATTCCATTCCATTTTATTCCAATTCATCGCATTCCATTCTTCTTCAATCCATTCCATTTCATTCCTGTCCATTCAATTTCATTGTATAACACCCCATTTCATTCCATTCAATTCCATTCCTCTCCATTCCATTCCAATCCACACTAATCCATTCCATTCCATTCCATTCCATTCCTCTCCATTCCATTCCATTCCTCTCCAATCCATTCCAGTAAATTATTTTCCATTCCTGTCTATTCCTTTCCTCTCCATTCCTCTCCATACCATTCCATTTCTCTCCATTCTACTTCTCTCTATTCATCTCCATTCCGTTCCATTCCAGTCATCTCCTTTCCATATCATTCCATTCCTTTCAATTCAAGTATTCCTTTCCTTTGCATTACATAGCATTCCAATAGTCTCCTTTTCATTCCTCTCAATTCCATTCCATTCCACTGCATTCCATTCCATTCCTTTCATTTCAATTTCCATTCTGTTCCGTTCCATTCTATTACTCTCAATTCAGTTCCATTCCATTCCTCTCTTTTTCATTCCATTATGTTCCTTTCCATACCATTCCACTACATTCAGTTTCATTCCATTCCTCTCCATTCCATTCCGTTCCATTCCATTCAATTGCATTCCTCTCCATTCCATTTCATTTCTCTCCATCCCATTCCATTACTCTGCATTCCATTCTATTTCTCTCAATTCCATTCCATTCCGCTCCATTCCATTTCATTCCGTTTCATTTTCCTCCAGTCCATTTCATTCCATTTCATTCCAATCTTCTCCAGTCAATCCCTTCCATTCCATTCCATACTACACCACTCCATTCCATTCCTCTCCATTCCATTCCACTCCTTTCCCTCCATTCCATTCCTCTCCATTCCATTCTTCTCCATTGCTTTCCACTCCATTCAATTTCACTCCATTCCTCTCCATTCCATTCCTCTCCAATCCATTCCATTCCTCTTCATTCAATTCCACTCCATTCCATTCCTCTCCCTTCCTTTCCATTCCTCTCCATTCCATTCCTCTCCATTCCAATCCTCTCCATTCCGTTCCTCTCCATTCCTTTCAATTCCCTTCCATTCCATTAAGTGCCATTCCATTCCATTCCTCCCGACTACAATCTATTCCTTCCATTCCATTCCTATCCATTCCATTCCATTTATCTCCATTCCATTCCATTCCTCTCCATTCCATTCCATTGTCCTCCAATCCTGCCCATTCGATTCCATTCCATTTTCTCCGTTCCATTCTAATCCACACCTCTCCACTCCATTCCATTCCTCTCCATTCAATTTCACTCCATCCCTCTCCATTCCATTTCTTTCCGTTCCATTCCAATCCATACTACTCCACTCCATTCCATCCACTACCTTCCATTCCATTATATTCCTCTTCATTGCAATCCATTCTATTCCTCTCCATTCCATTCATCTCTACTGCTTTCCATTCCACCTCACTCTCTTCCATTACATTAATCTCCATTCCATTATACTTCATTCCATTCCATATTTTCCATTCCACTCCACACCATTATATTTTATTCCATTTCATTCTTCTCCATTCTTTTCCATTCCATTCTTCTCCATTCCTCCACATTCCATTCCATTCCATTCCAATCCATTCCAATCCATTCCATTCCATTCCATTCCATTCCTTCCATTCCATTCCATTCCATTCTATTCCATCCCATTCCATTCCTCTGTATTCCATTCTATTCCATTCCACTCCATTCCATCCAATTCTCTCCATTTCATTCCATTCTTCTCAATTCCATTCTTTTCCATTCCATTCCATTCCAGGCTACTCCATTCCTTTCCTCTCCATTCAATTCCTCTCCTTTCCGTTCTTCGCTATAACATTCCATTCCATTCCTTTCTATGCCATTTATCTACTTTCCATTTCTCTGCATTTCATTCCATTCTATTGTTCTCCTTCTATTCCATTTCTTTCCTCTCCAATCCTCTCCATTCCATTCAATTCCAATCAACTTCATTCCTCTCCATTCCACTGGATTCCATTTTATTCGATTCGATTCCATTTTCTCCATTTCTTTCCATTTCATTACTCTCCATTCACTTCCATTCCATTCTATACCATTGCATTCCACTCCAATCCATTCCATCCCACTCCATTCCATTCTATTGCGCCCTTTCCATTCCATTTTATTCCTCTCCCTTCCATTCATTTCAACTCCTTTCCATTACATCTCACTCTATTCCATTACATTCTTCTCCATTCCATTCAATTTCTTTCCATTCTATTTCTTTCCATTCCACTCCACTACAATCCTTTCCATTTCATCCAATCCTTTCCATTCCATTCTTCTCCATTCCTCCACATTCCATTCCATTCCAATCCATTCTATTCCATTCCATTCCTCTCCATTCCATTCCATTCTATCCACTCCGTTCCATTCCATTCCATTCAATTCTATTTCTCTCCATTCTATTCCGTTTAATTCCAATCCACGCTAACCTTTCCATTCCATTTTATTCCTCTCCAATTCATTTCCCTCCATTCCTCTCAATTCCATTTCTTTCCATGCCATTCTTCTCCAATCCATTCTACTCCATTCCATTCCATTCCAATCAATTATTATCCATTCCTCTCTATTCCTTTTCTCTCTATTCCTCTCCATTCCATTTCATTCCACTACATTCCATTCCTCTCCATTCCTCTCCATTGCATTCCCTTCCATTCCTCTACATTCCATTTCATTCCATTCCTCTCCAGTCTATTTCTGTCCCTTCCTTTCCATTCCTCCTCATTCCATTTCATTTCAATCCAATTTCCCTTCATTCCATTCCTCTCCCTTTTATTCCATTCCTCTCCATTCCATTCTTCTGCAATCCAAACCTCTCCATTCTATTTCCCTCCACTCCTCTCCTTTACATTTCTCTTCTTTCCATTCCATCTCTCTCTATTCCATTCCATTCTTTTCCCTTCCATTCTTCTCCATTACATTCCATTCCCCACCTTTCCATTCCATTATGTTCCGATCCATTCCATTCCACTGTATTCAGTGTCATGCATTTCCTCTCCATTCCATTCCTTTTCTTTCCATTCTATTCCATTCCTGTCCATTCCATTCCTCTCCATTCCATTCAATTCCTCTCCATTGCATTCCATCCCTCTCAATTCCATTTCATTCCACTCCATTCCATTCCATTTCCTCCAATACATTTCATCACGTTCCATTCCATTCCACTCAATTTTTTTCCATTCCATTGATATTCGTACTACTCCACTCCATTCCATTCCATTCAATTCCTCTCCTTTACATTCCATTACGTTTTCTTCCATTCCATTCCACTACACTCAGTTACATTCCATTCCTCTCCATCCCATTACTTTTTTTATTCAATTCCTCTCCATTCCATTCCATTCCTCTCCATTCCATTCCATTCCTCTCAATTCCATTCCATTCCATTCCAATCCGTTCCATTCCATTCTTCTACATTCCTTTCCATTCCATTGCACTCCATTCCATTTCATTCCGTTCAATTCCATTCCTCTTCATTCCATTCCATTCCAATCCATTATAATCCATTCCTCTGCAAAGCTTTCCCTCCATTCCTCTCCATTCCATTCTATTCCATTCCTTTCCATTCCATTCCTCTCCAATCCATTCCACTCCATTCCATTCCATTACAGTCAAATATAATGCATTCCTCTCTATTCCTTTCCTCTCCATTCCTCTTCATTCCATTCAATTTCACTCCATTCTATTCCTCTCCATTCCCTCCATTCCATTTCATTCCTCACCATTTCTTTTCATTCCATTCCATTCTATTCAACTATAATCCATTCCTGTGCAATTTATTGTTTCCAATCATCTCCATTCCATTCCTCTCCATTCCATTCCTTTCCTCTCCATTCCATTCCATTCCTCTCCATTCCTTTCCTTTCCATTCCATTACCATTCTCTTCCAATCCATTACATTCCTCTCAATTCAGTTCCATTCCATTACTCTATATATTCCATCCCTTTCCATTCCATTCAATTACATTCCTTTCCTTTCCATTCCATTCCATTCTAAAGTCCTCCAATCCTTCCATTCCTTTCCTTTCCACTCAATTTCATTGCTCTCTATTCCATTCCGTTTGTCTCTTTCCCATTTCATTCCTCTGCATTCAATTGCATTTCTCTCTATTTCATTCCATTCCCCTCCATCCCATTCCATTCCATTTAATTGTTCCCCAGTCCATTTCATTCCATTCCATTCCAATCTTCTCCAGTCAATCCCTTCCATTCCATTCCATACTACACCACTCCATTCCATTCCTCTCCATTCCATTCCACTCCTTTCCCTCCATTCCATTCCTCTCCATTCCATTCTTCTCCATTGCATTCCACTCCATTCAATTTCACTCCGTTCCTCTCCATTCCATTCCTCTCCAATCCATTCCATTCCTCTCCATTCAATTCCACTCCATTCCATTCCTCTCCCTTCCTTTCCATTCCTCTCCATTCCATTCCTCTCCATTCCAATCCTCTACATTCCATTCCTCTCCATTCCTTTCATTTCCCTTCCATTCCATTAAGTGCCATTCCATTCCATTCCTCCCGACTCCAATCTATTCCTTCCATTCCATTCCTCTCCATTCCATTCCATTTTTCTCCATTCCATTCCATTCTTCTCCATTCCATTGTCCTCCAATCCTGTCCGTTCGATTCCATTCCATTCCTCTCTGTTCCTTTCCACTCCATTCCATTTCACTCATTACACTCCATTCCATTCCCCTCCATTCCTTTCCACTCCATTTCATTCCTCTCCATTCGCCTCCATTCCTCTCCATTCCATTCCACTCCATTCCATTCCATTCCGTTCCATTCCTCTCCTTTCCATTCCATTCCTCTCCATTCCATTGCAATCCATTCTATTCGATTCCATTTCATTCCTCTCCAATCCATTCCATGCATTCTACACCATTCCATTCCATACTACACCAATCCATTCCATTCCTCTCCATTCCATTACATTCCACTCAACTCCAGTCCATTCCACTCCACTCCATACCATTCCTCTCCATTCCGTTCCATTACTTTCCATTCCATTTACCCCGTTCCATTCCTCTCCATTTCACTCCATTCCATTCCATTCCTCCTCATTCCATTCTATTCGACTGCATTCCATTTCCCTCCATTCCACTTCATTCCGTTCCATTCCATTTCATCCCTCTCCATTCCTCTCAATTCTATTCCATTCCATTCCTCCCTATTCCATTCCCTTCCATTCCATCCCTGTCCATTCCACTCAATTCCATTCCATCTCATTCCTCCCTATTCCATTCCCTTCCATTCCATTTATTTCCTCACCATTTCATTCCATTTTTTCCATTGCTTTCCATTCCATTCCATTCCTCACCATTCCATTCCATTCCTCTCCAATTCATTGCATTCCAATCTATTCTACTCCATTTCATTCCTTCCATTTTATTCCATCCATTTCATTCCATTCCATACCTCTCTATTCCATTCCTCTCCATTCCATTCCATTCCATTCCTCTCCATTCCATTCCATTCCTTTCATTTCAATTTCCATTCTGTTCCATTCCATTCCATTACTCTCAATTCAGTTCCATTCCATTACTCTCCATTCTACCCCTTTCCATTCCATTCATTTCCATTCCATTCCATTTCTCTCCATCCCATTCCATTACTCTGCATTCCACTCCATTTCTATCAATTCCATTCTATTCCTTTCCTTTCCATTCTATTCCATTTCATTTTCCTCCAGTCCATTTCATTCCATTCCATTCCATTCCTCTCCGTTCAATCCCTTCCATTCCATTCCATACTACACCACTCCATTCCATTCCACTCCATTCCTCTCCATCTCATTCCTCTCCATTCCATTCTTCTCCATTGCATTCCTCTCCATTCAATTTCACTCCATTCCTTTCCATCCATTCCATTCCTCTCCATTCCATTCCACTCCATTCCTTTCCTCTGTCTTCCTTTCCATTCCTCTCCATTCCAATCCTCTCCATTCCGTTCCTCTCCATTCTTTTCAATTCCCTTCCATTCCATTAAATGACATTCCATTCCATTCCTCCCGACTCCAATCCATTCCATTCCTCTCCATTCCATTCAATTTTCCTCCAATCCTGTGCTTTTGATTCCATTCCATTTTCTCCTTTCCATCCCTATCCATACCTCTCCACTTGATTCCATTCCTTTCCATTCAAATCACTCCATCCCTCTGCATTTCATTTCTTTCCGTTCCATTCCAATGCATACTACTCCACTCCATTCCAATCCACTAAATTCCATTCCATTATATCCTCTCCATTCCAACCCATTCTATTCCTCTCCATTCCATTCATTTCAACTGGTTTCCATTCCACCTCACTCTCTTCCATTGCATTCCTCTCCAATCCATTCTATTTCCTTCCATTCCATTTTGTCCTTTCCACTCCACTCCACTCCATTCCATTTCATTCCATTTCATTCCATTTCATTCTTCTCCAATCTTTTCCATTCTATTCTTCTCTATTCCTCCACATTCCATTCCATTCCATTCCATTCCAATTCATTCCATTCCATTCCATTCCATTCCATTCCATTCCATTCCATTCCTCTGTATTCCATTCTATTCCATTCCATTCCATTGCATCCAGGTCTCTCCATTTCATTTTATTCTTCTCAATTCCATTCTTTTCCATTCCATTCAAGGCTACGCCATTCCTTTCCTTTCCATTCAGTTCCTCTCCTTTCTGTTCCTCTCTATAACATTCCATTCCATTCCTTTATATTCCATTTATCTACTTTTCATTCCTCTGCATTCCATTCCATTTTATTGTTCTCCCTTCTAATCCATTATTTTCCCTTCCAATCCTCTCCATTCTATTCAATTCCAATCCACTTCATTCCTGGCCATTCCTTCGCATTCCATTTCATTCGATTCGATTCCATTCCTCTCCATTTCTTTCCATTCCATTACTCTCCATTCACTTTCATTCCATTCTATTCCATTGCATTCCACTCTACTACATCCTATTCCACTCCATTGCATTCCATTTCATTCCATGCCGTACCATTCCTCTCAAATGTCCTCCATTCCATTCCTCTCCATTCCATTCCATTACTCTCAGTGCATTCCTCTCCATTCCATTCCACTCAATTCCATTGTATTCCGTTCCATTCCATTCGATTCTATTCCTCAACATTCCATTCATTTCAACTCCTTTCCATTACACCTCACTCTATTCCATTCCATTCTTCTCCATTCCATTAAATTTCATTCCATTCTATTTCTTTCAATCCCACTCCACTCCACTCCATTCCATTTCATTCCATTCCATTCTTCTCCATTCCTTTCCATTCCATTCTTCTCCATTCCTCCACATTCCATTCCATTCCATTCTAATCCATTCCATTCCATTCCTCTCCATTCCATTTATTCTATTCCACTCCATTCCATTCCTTTCCAGTAAATTCTATTTCTCTCCATTTTATTCCATTCCATTCCAATCCACGCTAACCCATTCTATTCCATTCTATCGTTCTCCAATCCAATTCCCTCCATTCCTCTCAATTCCATTTCTTTCCATTCCATTGCTCTCCAATCCATTCCACTCCATTCCATTCCATTCCAGTCAATTATTATCCATTTCTCTCTATTCTTTTCCTCTCTATTCCTCTCCATTCCATTTCATTCCACTACATTCCATTACTCTCCATTCCTGTCCATTCCATTCCATTCTTCCTCATTCCATTCCTATTTGTTTCATTCCAAACCTTTCCTCTTCATTCCATTCCTGTCGATTTTATTCCATTCCTCTCCATTCCGTTCTTCTGCATTCCAATCCTCTCCATTCTATTTCACTCCATTCCTCTCCTTTACTTTTCTCTTCTTTCCATTCCATCCCTCTGTATTTCATTCAATTCTTTTGGCTTCCATTCCATTCCATTCTTCAACATTCCGTTCCATTGTGCTCCATTTCATTCCATTCCATTCCACTACATTCAGTTTCATTCCATTCCTCTCCATTTCATTCCTTTCCTTACCATTCAATTCCATTCCCCTCCATTCCATTCCTTTCCATTCCATTCCATTCGAATCAATTCCATTCCATTTCCTCCAATACATTTCATTACGTTCCATTCTTCTCAATTCTTTCCATTGCATTGCCATCCATACTACTCCACTCCATTCCAATCCATTCAATTCATCTCCTTTCATTCCATTTCATTCCATTACATTCCTTTCCGCTACATTCAGTTCCATTTCATTCCATTCCATTCCATTCCTTTCTGCTACATTCAGTTCCATTTCATTCCTCTCCATTCCATTCTTTTTTTTCTATTCAATTCCTTTCCTCTCCATTCCATTCCATTCCTCTCCATTCCATTCCATTCCTCTCAATTCCATTCCATTCCATTCCATTCAATTCCATTCCTCTATATTCCTTTCCATTCCATTGCACTCCATTCCAATCCATTCCATTCCTCTTCATTCCATTCCATTCCAATCTATTCCTCTCCAAAGCATTTCCCTCCATTCCACTCCATTCCATTCCATTCCAGTCAAATATAATCATTTCCACTCTATTCCCTTCGTCTCCATTCCTCTTCATTCCATTCAATTTCACTCCATTCCATTCCTCTCCATTCCCTCCATTCTATTCCATTCCTCTCCTTCCTTTTCATTCCATTCCATTCTATTCAAGTATAATCCACTCCTGTGTATTTTATTGCTTTCCAATCGTCTCCATTCCATTCCTCTCTATTCCATTCCATTCCTTTCCTCTCCATTCCATTCCATTCCTCTCCATTCCATTCCTTTCCATTCTATTTCCATTCTCTTCCAACCCATTACATTCCTCTCAATTCATTTCCATTCCATTACTCTCCATTCCATCCCTTTCCATTCCATTCAATTCCATTCCTGTCCATTCCATTCCATTCTAATGTCCTCCAAGCCATTCTTTCCATTCCTTTCCTTTCCATTCAATTCCATTTCTCTCAATTCCATTCCATTTCTCTCCATCCCATTCCATTCCTCTGCATTCAATTCCATTTCTCTCTATTCCATTCCATTCCCCTCCATTCCATTCCATTCCATTTCATTGTCCTCCATTCCATTCCATTGCATTCCATTCCATTCCATTCCATTCCATTCCTCTCCCTACCATTCCATTCCATTCCATTCCTCTCCATTCCTTTCCACTCAATTCCTTTCCTTTTCATTCGGCTCCATTCCTCTCCATTAAATTCTTCTCCATTCCTCTCCATTCCATCCAATTCCATTCCATTCCTCTCCATTCCATTCCATTCCTCTCCATTCCATTGCATTCCATTCTTTTTGATTTCAATACATTCCTCTCCATTCCATTCCATGCATTCTACACCATTCCATTCCATACTACACCACTCCATTCCATTCCTCTCCATTCCATTACATTCCACTCAACTCCAGTCTATTCCACTCCATTCTATACCATTCCTCTCTACTCCATTCCATTACTTTCCTTTCCATTTACTCCGTTCCATTCCTCTCCATTTCACTCCATTCCATTCCATTGCTCTCCATTCCATTCCATTCGACTCCATTCCATTCCTCTCCATTCCACTGCATTCCGTTCCATTCCATTTCATCCCTTTCCATTCCACTCTATTCCATTCCATTCCTCAATATTCCATTCCCGTCCATTCCATCCGTCTCCATTCCACTCAATTCCATTCCATTTCATTCCTCCCCATTCCATTCCCTTCCACTCCTTTCCATTCCATTTCATTCCTCACCATTCCATTTCATTTCTCTCCATTGCTTTCCATTACATTCCATTTCATTCCTCTCCATTCCATTCCATTCCATTTCATTCCATTCCTCTCCATTTCATTCCACTCGGTTCCTTTCCATTTCTCTCTATTCCATTCCTCTCCAATCCTTTGCACTCCATTCCATTCCTCTACTTTCCATTCCTCTCTTTTCCTTTCTTCTCCTTTACAATCCTCTAAATTCCTTCCTCTCTATTCCCTTCTGTTTCCTTCCATTCCATTTCATTCCTCACCTTTTCATTCCATTTCTCTACATTCCATCCCATTCCATTCCATTCCATGCCTCTCCATTCCATTGCATCCCATTCCATTCCTCTCCATTCTATTCGTCTCCACTCCACTCCATTCCATCCCATTACAATCCATTTTATTCCCTTCACTCCACTTCACTCCATTCCCTTCCATTATTCACCATTCCATTCCATTCCTCTCCCTTCTATTCCATTTCATTCCATTCCTCTCCATTCCATTCCATTCCATTCCTCTGCATTCCACTCCTCTCCATTCCATTCCATTCATCTAAATTCCAGTCCATTCCATTCCATTCCACTCCATTCCATTCGAGTCACTTCCAATCCATTCCATTTAATTCCACTGCATGCAACTCTATTCCATTCCATTCTGTTCCATTCCATTATTGTCCATCCATTACATTCCTCTCAATTCCATTCCTATCCTTTCCATTCCTCTCCATTCGATTCGATTCCTTTCCATTCAATTCCTCCATTCCATTCCAATCCTCACCATTCCTTTCCATTCCACTCCATTCGTTTCCATTCGATTTCATTCAATTCCTCTCCCCTCCTTTCCATTCCATTCCATTTCATGCCATTCCTTTCCAGTCCACTCCATTCCTCTCCATTCCAACCCTCCCCATTCCATTCCTCTCAATTCCATTCCAATCTTTTTCTCTCCATTCCTTTCTATCATTTCCATTCCTTTCCTCTTTATTCCATTCCATTATTTCCCCTTTCTTTCTTCTCCATTCCATTCCTTCCATTCCATTCCTTTCCATTCCATTACTCGCAATTCCATTATAATCCATTCCTCTCCCTCACATTCCTCCCCATTCCACCAAATTCCATTCCATTCCTCTCCATTCCATTCCACTCCATTCCCTTCAATTTCATTCAATTATAATCCATTCCACTCTATTCAATTCCTCTCCATGTCTCTGCATTCTATTCCATTCTACTCCATTCCAATCATTCTCAATTCCTCTCCATTCCATTCCATTCCTTTTCTCTCCATTCTATTCCTATCATATATATTCCATTCAATTGAAGTTTCATCTATTGTTCTGCATTACATTGCATTCCACTCGTCTCCAACCCATTCCTCCCTATTTCATTCCACTTATCTCTTTTCCATTCCATTCTGTTCCATACCATTCCATTCCTTTCCATTCAGTTCCATTGCAATCCTCTTCATTCCATTGCTTTCCATGCAATTCAATTCCATTCCTTTCCATTCCATTCCATTTCTCTCCATTCCATTTGGTTCATCGCCATTCCATTCAATTCCATTCCTCTCCATTCCATTTCTCTCCATTCCATTCCATTCCTCTCCATTCCATTCAATTTCATTCCATTGTCCTCCAGTCCATTCCTTTCTATGTCATTCAATTCCTCTCCATTCCATTCCATTTCATTCCAATCCATTCTACTCCTCTCCATTCGATTTCACTCCAGTCCTCTCCATTCCATTCCTCTCCATCCATTCCTCTCCGTTCCATTCCAATCCATTCCTCTCCATTCCATTCCATTTCATTCTTCTCCATTTCATTCCAATCCATTCCCTTACATTCCATTCAATTATAATCCATTCCTCTCTATTTCATTCCTCTCCATTCTTCTCCATTCCATTGCATTCCACTCCATTCCATTCCTCTCAATTCCTTCCATACTTTTCCATTCAGTTCCATTCCAATCCTCTCCATTCCATTCCATTTCAAGTTATCCATTCCTATACATTACATAGCATTCCAACCGTCTCCATTCCATTCTTCTCCATTAATTTCTCTTCCATTTCTCTCAATTACATTTCTCTGCCTTCCATTCCTCTCCATTCCATTTCATTCCATTTCATTCCTCTTCATTCCTTTCCATTCCATTCCTCTCAATTCCATTCTATTCCATTCCATTCCACTCCATTCTACTCCATTCCTTTCCACTCCATTCTATTCCACTCCATTCCATTTAAATCCACTTCATCTCACTCTATCCCATTCCATTACTTTCATTTCCATTCCATTCCTGTCCATCCATTACATTCCATTCCTTTTGTCTCCATTCCATACCACTCCATTTAATTCCATTCCATTCTATTCAATTGTAATCCATTCCTCTCCATTCCATTCCTCTCCATTCATTTCATTCCACTCCATTGTATTCCTCTATTTCTATGTCCTCTCCATTTCATTCCATTCCATTTTATTCCATTCATTATATTCCTACCCATTCAATTTTATTCCAATCCATTCCATTCCATTCAAGTATTATTCATTCCTCTGCATTACATTACTTTCCGATCATCTGCATTCCATTCCTCTGTTCCATTCCATTGCATTACTATCCATTCCACTTCATTCCTCTCCATTCCAATCCATTCCTCTGCGTTCACTTCCATTCCCTTCCATTCCCTTCCATTCCATTCCATTCCTTTCCATTCCACTCAATTCCATTTTTCTGTATTCCATTCCATTTCTCTCCGTTCTGCTCCATTCCTCTCCTGTCCATTCCAATGTCCTCCAATTCATTCCAATCCATTACATTCCATTTCTCTCCGTTCCATTCCATTCCAGTTCATACTAAGCCACTCCATTCAATTCCTCTCCATGCGATTTCACTCCATTCCTCTCCAGTCCATTTCTCTCCATTCCATTCCTCTCCATTGCATTCCTCTCCATTGCATTCCTCTCTCTTCCATTCCTGTCAATTCCCCTCCATTGCATTCCATTCCATTCCGCTCAATTCCATTCCATTATCCTCCATTCTGTTCTTCTGCATTCCAGTCTTTTCTATTCCATTTCACTCCATTTCTCTACATTCCATTACTCTCCATTCCATTACATTCTTCTCCATTCCATTCCTTTCCATTTCATTTCATTCCACTCCCTTCCGTTCTTCTCCATTCCATTCCATTCCTATCCTCTCCATTCCAATACATTCTATTGCATTCCATTCCTCTACATTCAGTTCCATTCCATTCTTTTCCATTCCATTCCATTCAAATACAATAAATTCCATTTTAATCCATTCCATTCCTTTCCATTTCTCTCAATTACATTCCATTCCTCTCCATTCCATTCCATTCCATTGTCCTCCAGTCCATTCCTTTCTATTTCATTCAATTCCTCTCCATTCCATTCAATTTCATTCCAATCCATACTACTTCTCTCCATTCGATATCACTTCAGTCCTCTCCATTCCATTTCTCTCCGTTCCATTCCATACCTATCCATTCCATTCCTCTCCATTCCATTCCTATCCATTCCTCTCCATTCCATTCCATTTCATTCTTCTCCATTTCATTCCACTCCATTCCCCTACTTTCCATTCAATTATAATTCATTCCTCTCTATTTCATTGCCCTCCATTCTTCTCCATTCCATTGCATTCCACTCCATTCCACTCCTCTCAATTCCTCTCCATTCCATTCAATTCCATTCCATTCCATTCAAGTATTATCCATTCCTATACATTACATTGCATTCCAACCGTCTCCATTCCTTTCTTCTCCATTAATTTCCATTCCATTCCTCTCAATTACATTTCTCTGCCTTCCATTTCTCTCCATTCCTTTCCATTCCATTCCTCTCAATTCCATTCTATTCCATTCCATTCCACTCCACTCTACTGCATTCCATTCCACTCCATTCCATTCCACTCCATTCCATTTAAATCCACTTCATTTCACTCTATCCCATTGCATTACTTTCTAATCCATTCCATTCCTCTATATCCATTACATTCCCCTCCATTCATTACTCTCTTTTCCATTCCACTCCATTTGATTCGATTCTATTCCATTCCATTCTTCTCCCTTCCATTCCTTTCCTTTCATCTCCATTTCATTCCATTCCACTCCATGCGATTCCATTCCATTCAATTATAATCCATTCCTCTCGATTCCATTACTCTCCATTCCATTTATTTCCACTCCATTGTATTCCTCTATTTCCTCTCCATTCCATTCCATTCCGTTTCATTCCATCCATTATATTCCTACCCATTCCATTTTATTCCAATCCATTCCATTCCATTCAAGTATTATCCATTCCTCTGCATTAATATGCTTTCCAATTGTCTGCATTCCATTCCTCTCAGTTCCATTCCATTCCATTACTATCCATTCCACTCCATTCCTCTCCATTCCAGTCCATTCCTCTGCTTTCCATTCCTTTCCCTTCCCTTCCATTCCATTCCTTTGCATTGAATTCCATTCCATTCCTTTCCATTCCATTCAATTCCATTCCTCTCTATTCCATTCCATTTGTCTCCAATCCACTCCATTCCTCTCCTGTCCATTCCAATGTCCTCCAATTCATTCCAATCCATTCCATTCCATTCCTCTCCATTCTTCTCCATCCCATTCCTCTCCATTCCATTCCTATCCATTCCTCTCCATTCATACCATTCCATTCCATTTCATTCTTCTCCATTTCATTCCACTCCATTCCCCTACATTCCATTCAAGTATAATTCATTCCTCTCTATTTCAATCCCCTCCATTATTCTCCATTCCATTGCATTCCACTCCATTCCATTCCTCTCAATTCCTCTCCATTCCATTCCATTCAATTCCATTCCATTCCTCTCCATTCCATTCTATTCAAGTATTATCCATTCCTATGCTTTCTGTTGCATTCGAACCATCTCCATTCCAACCGTCTCCATTTCATTCTTCCCCATTAATTTCCATTCCATTCCTCTCAATTACATTTCTCTACCTTCCATTCTTCTCCATTCCTTTTCATTCCATTCCATTCCTCTCCATTCCTTTCCATTCCATTCCTCTCAATTCCTTTCTATTCCATTCCATTCCACTCCACTCTACTCCAGTCCATTCCACTCCATTGCATTCGACTCCATTCCATTCAAATCCACTTCCTTTCACTCTATACCATTCCATTACTTTCCAATCCATTCCATTCCTGTATATCCATTACATTCTTCATTCGATTCCATTACTCTCCTTTCCATTCCACTCCATTCGATTCCATTCCATTCAATTCCTCTCCCTTCCATTCCTTTCCTTTCGTCTCCATTCCATTCCAAACTACTCCATTTGATTCCATTCCATTCCATTCAATTATAATCCATTCCCCTCCATTCCATTACTCTCCATCCATTTCATTCCACTCCATTGTATTCCTCAATTTCCTCTCCATTCCATTCCAATCCGTTTCATTCAATCCATTATATTCCTACCCAGTCCATTTTATTCCAATCCATTCCATTCCATTCATGTATTATCCATTCCTCTGCATTACATTACTTTCCGATCGTCTGCATTCCATTCCTCTCTGTTCCATTCTATTCCATTACTTTCCATTCCACTCTATTCCTCTCCATTCCAGTCCATTCCTCTCCTTTCCATTCCATTCCTTTGCATTTAGTTCCATTCCATTCTCTCCATTCCATTCCTTTCCATTCCATTC
Organism: Carlito syrichta; assembly: GCF_000164805.1. NCBI lineage: Eukaryota > Metazoa > Chordata > Mammalia > Primates > Tarsiidae > Carlito > Carlito syrichta. The sequence goes on from NW_007252878.1 coordinate 205,300, forward strand.
AATTCCATTCCATTTCTCTCCATTCCACTCTATTCCTCTCCAGTCCATTCCATTGTCTTCCAGTTCATTCCAATCCATTACATTCCATTCCTCTCCATTCCATTCCATTCCATTCCATTCCAATTCATACTACACCACTCCATTCAATTCCTTTCCATTCGATTTCACTCCATTCCTCTCCAGTCCTTTTCTCTCCATTCCATCCCTCTCCTTTCCATTCCTCTCTCTTTCATTCCTAGCCATTCCTTTCCATTCCATTCTATTCCTCTCAATTCCATTCCATTACCCTCCATTCCGTTCTTATGTGTTCCAATCCTTTCTATTCAATTTCACTCAATTCCTCTGCATTTCATTACACTCCATTCCATTACATTCCTCTCCATTCCATTCCTTTCCATTTCATTCCAGTCCATTCCCGTCCATTCTTCTCCATTCCATTCCATTCCTATCCTTTCCATTCCGTTACGTTCTATTCAATACCATTCCTCTATATTCAGTTCCATTCCATTCCTGTCCATTCCATTCTGTTCAATTCCATTTCACTCCATTCCATTCCATTGTTCTCCATTACATTCCATTCCTCTCCATTCCTTTCCATTCCTCTCAATTACATTCCATTCCTCTCCATTCCGTTCTATTGTCTTTCAATTCATATCATTCCATTGAATTTCACTACTCTCCATTCCGTTCCATTACTATCCATACTAATCCTCTCCATTCCATTCCATTCCATTCCATTCAATTCCACAACATTCCATTCCATTCCTTTCCAGTCTTCTCCATTCTTTTCCATTCCATTCCTCTCCATTCCTCTCCATTTCATTCTACACCATTCCATTCCTCTGCATTCCTTTCCTCTCCATTACAATCTGTTCCATTCAATTCAATAACATTTTTCTCCATTGAGTTCCAGTCCATTCCTCTCCATTTCATTCCTTTCCATACCATTCAATTCCATTCCTCTCCATTACATTCCATTTCTCTCTATTCTATTCCATTCTTCTCCATTCCATTACATTCGATTCCTCTCCCTTCCATTCCATTCCATTCCTCTCCATTCCATGCCATTACACTTCATTCGATTCCATTTCATTCCATTCCATTCCTCTCCTTTCCATTCCATTCCATTCCGTTCCTCTCTATTCCATTCCATTCCATTTCTCTCCGTTCCATTTCATTCCATTACTCTCCATTCAACTCCATTCCTTTTCATTCTATTTCATTCCTCTCATTTCCACTAAATTCCGTTCCATTCCATTCCATTCCATTTCTCTCCATTACATTCCATTTCTCTCCTATCCATTTTATTGTCCTCCTTTGCATTCCATTGTGTTTTATCCCATTCTTCCAAATTCCATTCCTTTCCATTCCATTCCTCTCCATTACATTCTATTACTCTCCATTCCATTTTATTATCCTCCATTCCATTCCATTCCATTCCATTCCATTCTTCTTCCTTCCATTCCATTCCATTCCAATCCATACTTCTCTACTCCTTTCCATTCCTCTCCATTCGATTTCATTCCATTCCTCTCAAATCAATTTCTCTCCATTCCATTCCATTCGGACCCATTCTATTCCTCTCCGTTCCATTCCAATCCATTCCTCTCCATTCCATTACTCTCAAATCCATTCTATTCCTCTCCATTCCGATATTCTGTATTCCATTAATCTCCATTCTATTTCACTCCACTCCTCTCCATTCCATTCCATTCCACTCCATTCAATTCCATTCCTTTCCCTTCCATTATTCTCCATTCCAGTCCATTCCTCTCCTTTCCATTCCATTACTTTCCATTCCATTCCATTCTGCTACATTTATATCTATTCCATTCCTCCCTGTTCACTTCTTTCCATTTCATTCAATTACATTCCTCTCAATTCCATTCCATTTCTCGCTATTCCATTCCATTCGTCCCCATTCCATTCCATTCCTCTCCATTCCATTCTATTGTCCTCCCATTAGTTTCATTCCATTCCATTACATTCCTTTCCTCTCTATTCCTTTTCATTCCATTCAAATCCATCCTACTCCACTGCATTCCATTCCTCTCCATTCCTTTCTAATCCATTCCACTCCATTCAATTGCTCTCCATTCCTTTCCATTCATCTCCATTCCATACCACTCCATTCCATTTCACTCCATTCATCTCCATTCCATTTCTCTTCATTCCATTCCATTCCTTTACATTCCATTCCTTTCCTTTCCATTCCCTTTTCAACCCTCTCCATTTCACTCCTCTCCTTTCCAATCATCTCAATTCCATTCCATTCCATTCGTCTCCATTCCATTCCTCTCCATTACTTTTCATTCCCTTCCATTCCATTCCTTATCATTCCATTCCATTTGTCTCAATTCCAATTTATTCCATTTCATTCCTATCCATTCCATTCTATTAATCTCCATTGCATTCCATTCCATTCCATTTTATTCCATTCCATTCCTCTCCATTACCTTCCATTCCATTCCTCTCCATTCCACTCCATGCCTCTCCATTCTTCTGCATTCCACGCCATTCCATTCCATTCCACTCCATACCATCTAATTATCTCTATTTCAATTCATTCTTCTCAATTCCATTCCATTCCATTCCAATCTGCTCTATTCCTTTCCTCTCTATTCAATTCTCCTCCTTTCCCTTCCACTCTATGATATCCATTCCATTCCTTTCTAATCCATTTCTCTATTTCTATTTCTCTCCATTCCATTCCATTGCTCTCCCTTTGATTCCATTTCATTAAATTCCACACCAATCATTTCCATGCCATTCGATTCCACTCCATTCCATTCCTCTTCATTCCAATGCATTCCATTCCATTCGAATTGATTCCATTCTGGTCATTTCCCTTCCTTTCCATTCCTCTCCATTCACTTCCATTGCATTCCATTCCATTGCTTTCTACTCTATTCCTTTCTATTCCACTCCATTCCATTCCATTCTATTCCTCTCCATTCCGTTCCAATCTACTCCTCTCCATTCCATTCATTTCAACTCCTTTCCATTCCACCTCACTCTCTTCCATTACATTCCTCTCCATTTCATTCTACTTCATTCTATTCCATTTCTTTACATTCCAGTCCCCTCCACTCCATTCTACACCATTCCATTCTTCTCCAATCCATTCCATTCTTCTCCATTCCTCCACATTCCATTCCATATCATCCACTCCATTCCATTCCATTCTATTCCGTTCCATTCCTTTCCATTCCATTCTATTCCATTCGATTGCATTCCATTCTTCTCCAATCGTTTCCATTCCATTCTTCTCCATTCCTCCACATTCCATTCCATTCCAATCCACTCCATTCCATTCCATTCAATTCTGTTCCACTCCATTCCATTCCATTCTATTATAATCCATTCTTCTCCAATCCATTTACCTCCATTCCCTTCCATTCCATTCCTGTCCAATCCATTCCACTCCATTTTTCTATTTCCGTCAATTATAATCTTTTCCTCATTATGCGTTTTCTCTCCATTCCTCTCCATTCCATTCCATTCCACTTCATTCCTTTCCTCTTCATTCCATTCATTCCATCCCATCCCATTCCTCTCCATTCCATTTCATTCCATTTCATTCTATTCAAGTATATTCCATTCCTGTGCATTAAATTGCATTCCAATCATCTCCATTTCATTACTCTCCATTCCCTTCCATCCCACTCCACTCCAGTCCATTCCATTCCTCTGTGTTCCATTCCATTCCTTTCCAATCAATTCCTCTCCAATTCATTCCACTCCATTGCATTCCATCAAGTCAATTATAATCCATTCCTCTTTATCACTTTCCTTTCCATTCCTCTCCATTTTATTCCATTCCACTCCATTCCATTCCTCTCCATTCATCTCCATTCCATTCCATTCCATTCTATTCATTTCCAGTCCTCTCAATTCCATTTTATTCCATTCAATTCTATTCAATTATAATTCATTCCTGTGCATTACATTGCATTCCAATCGTCTCCATTCCATTTATCTCCATTCCATTCCATTTCATTCCTCTCCATTCCAATCCATTCCTCTGCATACCATTCCATACCTTTCCATTCCATTTCCATTCTGTTCCATTCCTATCACTTCAGTTCCATTCCGTTAATCTCTATTCCATCCCTTTCCATTCCATTCAATTCCATTCAATTCCATTCCTCTCCATTTCATTCCATTCCATTCTTGTCCTCCAAGCCATTCCATTCATTTCCTTTCCATTCCATTCAATTCCATGCCTTTCCATTCCATTCCATTTCTCTCCATCCCATTCCATTCCATTTGATTGTCCTCCAATACATTTCATTCCATTCCATTCCTCTCCCTTCACTTCCATTCCATTCCATTCCATACTACACCTCTCCATTCCATTCCTCTCCATCCCATTCCACTCCATTCCTCTTCATTTTATTCCTCTCCATTCCATTCCATTCCTCTACATTACATTCCACTCCATTCCAATTCTCTCCATTCCTCTCCATTCCATTCCTCTCCATTCCATTCCATTCCTCTCCATGCCATTCCTCTCCATTCCAATCCTCTCCATTCCATTCCATTCCATTCCTTCTCATTCCATTCCTTTTTTTCCTTTCCATTCCCTTCCATTCCATTCCATGCCATTCCATTCCATTCCATTCCATTCCATTCCTCTCGAATCCAATCCATTCCATTCCATTCCTCTCCATTCCAATGCATTAATCTCTATTCCATTCCATTTCATTCCCTAAATTCCATTCCATTCCATTCCTCTCCAGGCCACTCTATTCTACAGCATTCTTCGGCAATCCATTCCATTCCAATCCTCTCCATTTCATTCCACTTCTTTCATTTCCTTTCCATTCCTTTCCATTACATTACATTCTACTCCATTCCTTTATGCTCCATTCAATCCTGTCCTTTCCATTCCTCTCTATATCATTCCTTTCCATTCCTTTCTATTCCATTTCTCTCCCGTCCGTTCCACTCCATTCCATTCATTTCCATTCCTTTCCCTTCCATTTCATTCCATTCCTTTCCATTCCATTCCAGTCCTCTCCATTCTTTTCTATTCCACTTCATTCCATTCCTCTCCATTGCATTGCATTCCATTCCATTGCTTTCCTTTCCTTTCGTCTCCATTCCACTCCATTCCATTCCATTGCATTCCATTCCACTCCAATCTATTCCACTTCATTCAATTCAATTCCATTTAAATCCACACAATTCCTCTCCAATCCTCTTCTTTCCTTTCCTATACATTCCATTCCATTCCATTCCCCTAAATTCCATTACTCTCCACTCCATTGCATTCCATTTCATTCCATCCATATTTCTCAATTCCATTCCTCTCCATTCCATTCCAATTCTCTGCATTTCATTCCATTTCCCTCTATTTGATTCGATTTGATTCCATTCTATTCCATTCCATTTCTCTCCATTCCATTCCATTCCCCTCCATTCCAATTCCATTTCTTTCCATTCCTTTCCATCCCATTCCATACCTCTCCATTGTATTCCTCTTCATTCCATTCCATTTGTCTCCATTCCATTCCATTCCTCTCCTTTTTATTCCATTCCACACCATTCCATTCCTCTACATTCCAATAAATTCCATTCCATTCAATTCCACTCCATTCCCTTCCATTCCATTCCATTGCGTTCCATTCCTATCCTCTCCATTCCTCAATTCCATTCCATTCGTTTCCATTCCATTCAACCCCGTTCCATTCCTCTCCCTTCTACTCCATTGCACTCCATTCCTCTCCATTTCATTCCATTCCTCTCTATTCCATTCCATTCCACTCCATTCCATTCCATTCCACTCCATTGTATTCCTCCCCATTCCACTCCATTCAAATCCATTCCATTCCTCGACATTCCTTTCCATTCCATTCCATTCTATTACTTCCTCTCCATTTCATTCAATTCTACTCCATTCCTCTCTATTCCCTTCCCTTCCATTACATTCCATTCCTTTACATTACTCACGATTTCATTCCATTTCTCTCCATTACATTCCATTCAATTCCATTCCATTCTATTTTAAACCTCGCTATTCCATTCCATTCCATTTTATCCATTCCATTCCATTTATTCCTGTTCTTTCGTTTGCATTTCACTCTATTTGATTCTATTCCATTCCTCTCCATTCTATTCCATCTATTCAATTCTATTCCATTCCTCTCCTTTCCATGCCATTCTGTTCCAGTCCATTCCATGAATATTCATTCAGTACCATTTCATTCATCTCCGTTCCATCCCTTTCCATTCCACTCAATTCCATTACTCTCCATTTCATTCCATTGTCACCAAGCCATTCCATTCAATCCCTTTCCATTTCATTCCATTCAATTCGTCTCCATTCCATTCCATTCTTCTTCATTCAATTCTATTACTCTCAATTCCATTCCATTCCACTCCATTCCTCTCCTTTCCATTCCTCTCCATTCCATTCCATTCCATTCCTCTCCATTACATTCCACTCAATTCCATTCCACACCATTCCTCTCCATTCCAACCCATTCCTTTCCATTCCATTCCGTTCCATACCTCTCCATTCCATTCCTCTCCATTCCTTTCCATTCCATTAGATTCCTCTCTATTCTATTCCATTACACTCCATTCCATTCCTCTCCATTCAACTCCTTTATAATCCATTCCACTCCATTCCATTCCTCTCATTTTCTCTCTATTTCATTCCATTCAATTCCATTCTATTATATTTCTCTCCATTCCATTGCATTCCAATCCATTCCATTCAAGTATAATCCATTTCTCTATATTCCATTTTATTCCTATCATCTCCATTCCATTCCTATTAATTCCATTCTATTCCATTTCTCTCAATTCCATTCCATTCCTCTATATTCCATTCCATTCCTCTCCTTTCTATTGCATTCCATTTAATTCCTTTCCATTCAGTTCCATTCCTTTGCTCTCTATTCCATGCCATTCCATTCCTTTCCATTCCTCTCCATTCAGTTCCATTCCTTTGCTCTCCATTCCATTCCATTCAAGAATAATACATTCCTCTCCATTCTATTGCATTCCCATCGTCTCCAATCCATTCATCTCCATTCCATCCATTTCCATTCCTCTCCATTCCCTTCCATTTCTCTCCATTCCATTCCATTCCTCTCCATTCCATGTCATTCCATTCCATTGTTTCCAATCCATTTCATTCCATTCCATTTAATTCCTCTCCATTCCATCCCACTCCTTTACAATCCGTACTACTCTATTCCCTTCCATTTCTCTCCATTCCATCCATGCCTCTCTATTCTAATCCACTCCTCTCCATTCCATTCCATTCCACTCCATTATATTCCATTGTCCTCCAATCTATTCCATTCCATTCCTCCTCATTCTATTCCATTCCATTCCAATCCATTCTACTCCATACCATTCCATTACTCTCCATTCCATTGCATTCTTCTCCATTCCTTTCCTCTCCAATCCATTCCACTCCAATCCTCTCCATTCTATTCCTCTCCATTCCTTTCCATTCCTCTCCATTCCGTTCCTATCCATTCCTATCCTCTACTTTCCATTCAATTCCATTCCATTCCTTCCCATTCCATTCCTCTCTATTCCATTCCTCTCTCTTCCTTTCCATTCCCTTCCATTCTATTCCCTGTCATTCCATTTCATTCCATTCCTCTCGAATACACTCCATTTCATTCCTTTCCTCTCCATTTCATTCATTAAATTCTATTCCATTCCATTCCACTCCATTACATTCCATTACATGCCTCCCCATTCCACTCCATGCCACTCTATTCTACTGCATTCCACGTCATTCAATTCCATTCCACTCCATTCCATTCCAATCCTCTCCATTTCATTCCATTCCTCTCCTTTCCATTCCATTCCATTCCATTCCATTCCATTCTACTCCATTCCTTTCCTCTCCATTCCATTCTTCTCCTTTCCTTTCCTCTCTATAACATTCCATTCCATTCCTTTCTATTCCATTTCTCACCTTTCCATTCCTCTACATTCCATTCCATTCCTCTGCCTTCCCTTCCATTCCATTCCATTCCATTCCACTACAGTCCTCTACATTCCGTTTGATTCTACTCTATTCCATTCCTCTCCATTGAATTGCATTCCATTCCATTTCATTTGATTCCATTCCTCTAGATTCCTTTCCATTTCATTCGTCTCATTGAATTTCATTCCATTCCATTGCATTCCATTACACTCCAATCTATTCCAAGCTATTCCATTCAATCCCATTCAAATCCACACAATTCCTCTCCAATCCACTCCATTCCATACCACTCCATTCAATTCCAGTCCCGTAAATTCCATTCATCTCCACTCCACTCCATTCCATTCTATTCCATTCCATTCCTTTCCATACCTCTCAATATCCATCAATTTTACTCCATTTGATTTGATTCGATTCGATTCGATTCGATTCCATTCCTCTCCATTCCCTTTCATTCCTTTCCATTCCATCTCTTCCATCCATTCTTCTCCATTCCTTTCCTCTCCATTCCATTCCATTCCTTTCCATTCTACTCCATTCCTTTCCTCTGCATTCCATTCCTCTCTATAACATTCCATCCCGTTCCTTTCTACTCCATTTCTCTTTTTTCCTTTCCTCTCCATTCAATTCCATTCCATTCCTCTGCCTTCCATTCCATTTCATCCAATCCACTTCAGTCCTCTACATTCTGTTCGATTCCACTCTATTCCATTCCTCTCCAATGAAATGCATTCCATTCCATTCCATTCCATTCCATTCCATTCCATTCCATTCCATTCCTCTAGATTCATTTCCATTCCATTTGTCTCTATTCAGTTCAATATCATTCCATTCCATTGCATTCCATTTTACTCCAATCCATTCCAAGCTACTCATTCAATTACATTCAAATCCACATAATTCCTCTCCTACCCACTCCATTACATACCTCTCCATTCAATTCCATTCCCCTAAATTCCATTCATCTCCACTACACTACACTCCATTCCATTCTATTGCATTCCATTCCATACCTCTCAATTCCTTTCAATTTCACTCCATTTGATTCGATTCGATTAGATTCCATTCCATTCCATTCCTCTCCATTCCATTCCATTCCTCTCCATTCCCTTTCATTCCTTTCCATTCCTTCTCTTCCATCCATTCATCTCCATTCCTTTCCTCTCCATTCCGTTCCATTCCTCTCCGTTCCATCCCATTCCTCTCCATTCCATTCCATTCCTTTTCATTCGAATCCATTCCGTTCCATACCTCTCCATTCCGTTCCTATCCATTCCATTCCATTCCATTCCAATCCATTCCACTCCATTCCATTCCTCTCCTTTCAACTCCATGCCATTACATTTCACTCCATTCCATTCCTCTCAATTACTCTCCATTTCAATCCATTCCAGTCTATTCAAGTTCTCTTCTTTCCATTCCATTCAATTCAAGTATATTCCTTTTCTCTCGATTTTATTGCATTCCAATCATCTCCATTCCTTTCCCATCCATTTCATTACTATCCATTCCATTACATTCCGTTTCATTCCTCTCCATTCCATTCCATTCATCTCTATTCCATTCTATTTCTCTCTTTTCCGTCCCATTCCATTCCATTCCTTTCCAATACTCTCCATTCATTTTCATTCCATTACTCTCCTTTCCATTCCATTACATTGCATTCAAATATAACCCATTCCTCTCCAATCCTTTGCATTCCAGTCTTCTCCATTCCATTCCTCTCCATTCCATTTAATTCCATTTCATTCCATTCCATTCCATTTCTCTCCATTTCATTACATTCTTCTCCATTCCATGGCATTCCATTCCATTGTTTTCCAATCCATTCCATGTCTTTCCATTTCATTCCTATACTATCCCTTCCACTCCTTTCCAATGCATACTAATCCTTTCTATTCCATTTCTCTCCATTACATTCCATGCCTCTCAATTCCATTCTTTTACTCTGCATTTTATTCCATTTCTCTCCATTCCACTCCATATCTTTCCATTCCTCCAATTCATTCCATTCCATTCCATTCCTCTCCTTTCCATTCCATTCCATTCCATACAATACTACTCCACACCATTCCATTTCTCTTCATTCCATATTCCTCCATTCCTCTCAATTCCTTTCCTCTCCATTCATTGCATTCCTCTCCATTCTATTCCTCTCCATTCCATTCCAGTTCATTCTTCTCCATTGCATTTCTCTCCATTCCTTTCCATTGAGCTCCATTCCGTTCCTCTCCATTCCAATCCTCTCCATTCCAATCCATTCCATTCCACTCCTTTCCTCTCCATTTCAATTCTCTCTATTCCTTTCAGTTTGCTTCCATTAAATTCCATTCCATTCCATTCTTTTTCATTCCTCTACATTACATTCCATTTATCTCTATTCCATTCCATTCCATTCCTTTCCCCCCATTCCATTCCTCTCCAATTCACTACATTCCTCTCCATTCTATTGCATTCTACTCTTTTCTTTTTCATTCCACACCATTCCATTCCAATCCTCTCCATTTCAGTCTATGCATCTCCCTTCCATACCATTCCTTTCCACTCCAATCCATTTCTGTCAATTCCTCTCCATTCCATTCCTCTACATTCTATTCCTTTCCTTTACATTACATTCAAGTATAATCCATTCCTCTCTATTCCATTGCATTCCAATCGTCTACATTCCATTCCTCTCCATTCCACTCAATTGCATTCCTCTCCATGCCACTCAAATTCTCTCCATTTCATTGCATTCCTCTCCGTTCCATTCTATTTTCCTTCAATTCATTCCATTCCATTCCTCACCATTCCATTCCATTCCATTCCAATCCATACTATTCCACTCCATTTCTCTCCATTCCATTTCTATCCATCCATTCCTCTCCATTCCATTTCTCTCCATTCCATTCCTTTCCATTCCTCTCCCTTCCGTTTTTCTCCATTCCCATCCTCTCCATTGAAGTTCATTCCATTCCTCTCCATTTCATTTCTCTCCATTCCATTCCATTCCTCTCCATTCCATTCCATTCCAGTCCCTTCCGTTCTCCTCAATTCCATTCCACTCCTCTCCTTTCGATATCATTCCATACCATTCCATTCCTCTACTTTCAGTTCCATTCCAATCCTCTCATTACATTCCTTTCCATTCCATTCAATTCCATTCTTCTTCATTCCATTCCATTTCTCTTCATTCCATTCCAATTCACTCCATTCCATTCCATTCCTCTCAATTCCATTTCATTCCTCTCCATTCCATTGTCTTCCAATCCATTCCATTCCATTCCACTCCATTCCATTCCTCTCAGTTCCATTCCATTCCATTGCATTCCTCTCCATTTCATTTCTCCCCATTCCATTCCATCCCTCTCTATTCCATTCCTCTCCATTCCATTCCATTCCAGTACCTTCCATACTCCTCCAATCCATTCCATTCCTCTCCTTTCTATTCCATTACGTTCCATTCCATTCCATTCCTTTACATTCAGTTCCACTCCATTCCTCTCATTCCATTCCTTTCCATTCCATTCAATTCCATTCTTCTCCATTCCATTCCATTTCTCTCCATTCCATTTCATTCCTCTCAATTTCATTCCATTCCTCTCCTTTCCATTCCATTGTCCTCCAATCCATTCCATTCCATTCTGTGCCTCTCTGTTCCATTCAATTCCATTCCTTTCTTCTCCATTCCATTCTATTCCATTCCAATCCATACTGCTCACCTCCATTTCATTCCTCTCCCTTCAATTCCTTTCCATTCCATTGCTCTCCCTTTCATTCCATTCTTGTCCTTTCCTTTCCACTCCATTCCATTTAACTCCATTCCTCTGCATTCCATTCCTCTCAATTTCATTCCATTCCTCTCCATTCTATTCCTCTCCATTCCTTTGCATTCCTCTCCATTAAATTCCTCTCGTTTCCAACTCTCTCCACTTTCCATTCCATTCCATTCCTCCCCTTTCCATTCCTCTCCATTCCTTTCCATTCCCTTCCATTCCATTCCATGCCATTCCATTCCACTCCGTTACATTGCTCTCCACTCCATTCCATTAATGTCTTTTCCATTCCATTCCATTCCATTCCACTCCATTCCATTTCTTTCCATTCCTCTGCATTCCACTCCATGCCTCTCAATTCTACTGCATTCCATGTCATTCCACTCCAATCCACTCCATTTCATCCAATTATCTACATTGCAGTCCATTCCTCTCACTTTCTTTCATTCTGTTCCATTCCATTCCATTCCAATCTACTCCATTTTTTCCCTCTCCATTCAATCCCTCTCCTTTCGGTTCCTCTCTATAACTTTCGATTCCATTCCTTTCTATTCCATTTATCTCCATTACATTCCACTCCATTCCATTCCATTCCACTGCTCTCCCTTCGATTCCATTTCATTCTATTCCATTCCACTCCAATCCTCTCCATTCAATTGTATCCATCTATTCCATTCCTCTCAATTCCTCTGCATTCCATTCATTCGATTCGATTCCACGACACTCCATTCTTTCCATTCCATTCCTCTCCATTCATTTCCATCCCATTTCATTCCATTGCATTTCAGTTCATTCCATTCCATTCCATTCCATTCCATTCAACTCCAAAACACTCCTCTGCAATCCACTCCATTCCAATCTTTTCCATTACATTCCATTCCCCTCAATTTCATTCCTCTCCATGCCATTCCATTCCATACCTCTCCATTCTATTCCTCTCCATTCCACTCCATTCCATTTTACTCCATTCCATTCTATTCCATACCTCTCCATTCTATACCTCTCCATTCCATTCCTTTCCAATCATCTCGATTCCATTCCATTTCACTCCATTCGATTTTATTCGATTCCATTGCATTACATTCCATTCCTCACCAATCCATTCCGTTCCTCTCCATTTTTTTCTATTCCTTTCCATTCCCTTTCTTTCCATCCATACCCCTCTATTACATTCCTCTCTATTACATTCCATTCCTTCCTCTCTATTCCATTCAATATCACTACATTAGATTCGTACCATTCCATTCCATTCCATTCCTCTCAATTCCATTCCTCTCCATCCATTCCATTCCAATCCATTCCATTCCAATCCTTTCCATTCCATTCCATTCCATTAAACTCTATAACACTCCTCTCCATTCCATTCCCTTCAATTCCTCTCCTTACCATTCCATCTCAATACTTTTCTCTCCATTCCATTCCTCTCCAGTCCACTACATTACACACCATATAATTCCTTTCTATTCCATTTCGTTCCATTCCATTCCATCCATTCAACCTCATATCATTCCTCTCCATTTTACTCTATTTCATTCCATTCCTCTCCATTCCATTCCATTCCACACCTTTCCATTCCATTCCACACCATTCTATTACTCTCCATTCCACTCCTTTCCATTTCATTCCATTCCTCTCCATTCCCTTCCCTTCCATTCCATTCCATTATATTGTGTTCCATTCCATTCTTCTCCATTCCATTCCATCCCTTTCCATTCCATTCAACCCCATTACTTTCCTCTCTATTCCACTACATTCCATTCCATTTCTCTCCATTTCATTCCATTACTCTCCATTCCATTCCACTTTTTAAATTCCATTCAATTCTTCTCCAGTCCCTCCATTCCATTCCATTCCATTCCATTCCTTTACTTTCCATTCCATTCCTCTCCATTTCATTTAATTCTCTTCCATTTCATTCCATTCCTCTCTATTCCATTCCCTTCCATTCCATTCCTTTCCATTTCATTCCTCACCAGTTCATTCCAATTCTCTCCATTCCATTCCATACCATTCTATTCCATGTCTCGCCATTCCATTCCATTCCATTTTATCCATTCCATAACATTCCATTCCTGTCCATTCCATTGCATGCAATACTGTTTGATTCTATTCTATTCTTCTCCATTCTTTTTTCTCTATTCAATTCCATTCCATTCATCTTCATTCTATTCCGTTCCTCTCGTTTCTATTCCTCTCCATTCCATTCCATTCCTATCCTTTTCATTCCTTTCATTCCATACCATTCCTTTCCATTCCATTCCATTCCTTTCTAATCCTTTCCCTTACATTCCATTCTTTTCCATTCCTCTCCATTTCATTCCATTCCATTCCTTTCCTCTCCATTCCATTCCTCTCTATTCATCTTTCTTCCATTCCATTAAACTCCAGTACATTCCATTCCACTCATTCCATTCTATTCTATTCCACTCCATTTCATTCCTCTCCATTACTTTCCATTCTATTTCTCTCCATTCTATTCCATTACATTCATTTCAACTTCATTCCATTCCACCTCACTGCATTCCATTACGTTCCTCTCAATTCCATTAAATTTCATTCCATTCCATTCCTTTCCATTCATTTTCATTCCATTCCATTCCTTTCCATTCAACTCTAATCCTCTCCATTCCATTCGATTCCACTCCATTCCATTCCTCTCTATTTTACTGCATTCCATTCCATTCAATTCGACTCCATTCCTCTCCATTCCTTTCCAACCATTCCTCTCATTTCAATTCCATTCCATTCGATTCCTTTGCATTCCACTCCATTCCATTCTATTTCACTCTATTCCATTCCTTTCCATTAAACTCCATACCATTCCTCTCCAATCCGCTCCATTCCATTCCTCTCTATTCCATTCCATTCCATTTCATTCCCCTCAATGCCATTCCTCTCCATTCCTTTGCACACCATTCCATTCAATTCCATTCCACTCCATTCCATTCCATTCCATACCTCTCCAACCCATTCCTCTCCGTTCAATTCCATTCCAATCTTCTACAGTCCATTCTATTTCATTCCATTCGATTCGATTAGATTCGATTTCATTCCATTCCATTTCTTTCCTCTCCATTCCATTCCATTCCTCTCAGATCATTCCTTTCCTCTCCATTCCATTCCTCTCCAATTCATTCTATTCCTCTCCATATCTTTCCATTCCTTCCATTCCATTCCATACGATTCCATAACTCCCTATTACATTCCTCTCAATTCCATTCCATTCCATTCCTCTCCATTCCATCCAATTTCGCTACATTCGATTCGATTCCATTACACTCCATTCCATTCCTCTCCATTCCATTCCTCTCCCTTCCATTTCATACCAATCCATTTATCCATTACATTCCCTACCATTCAACTCTATACAATTCCTCTCCATTCCAATCCATTCCATAAAATTCCTCTCCATTCCATTCCAAACCATTCCTTTACTCTCCATTCCATTCCTCTCTAGTCCACTCCATTCAATCCATTTCATTCCTTTCGATTCCATTCCGTTCTATTCCATTCAATTCCATTCAACCCCATTCCATTCCTCTCTATTTCACCCCATTCCGTTCTTCTGCATTCCATTCATTCCACTCCTTTCCATTCCTTTCCACACCATTCCACTCCTCTCCATTCCAATCCATTCCATTCAATTCCATTCCATTCCTCTCCATTCCCTTCCATTTTTTCCATTTCTTTGCTTTGCATTCCATTCCATTCCTCTCCAATTCATTCCATTCAACCCCATTCCATTCCTCTACATTCCACTCCATTCCATTCCATTCCTATCCATTTCATTAAATTCTTCTCCATTCCATTCCACTCCAGTCCATTCCATTCCACTCTATTCCATTCCTCCCCATTCCATTCCATTCAAATCCATTCCATTCCTCGACATTACCTTCCATTCCATACCATTCTATTACTCTCCATTCCGTTCATTTCTATTCCATTCCCTTCCACTCCTCTCTATTCCATTCCCTTCCATTCCATTCCATTTATTCCAGCCTCGCCATTCCTTTCCATTCCATTTCATCCATTCCATTCTTTTCCTTTCTTGTCCATTCCATTGTGTTCCATTATATTCGATTATATTCCATTCCTCTCCATTCTAATCTTTCTATTCAATTCCATTCCATTCGTCTCCTTTCCTTTCCATTCTGTTCCATTCCATTCCATTACTCTATATTCAGTACCATTCCATTCCTATCCATTCCATCCCATTCCATTCAATTCCATTCCTCTCCTTTCCATTTCATTTCATCCCATTGTTCTCCAAGCCATTTCATTATATTTCTTTCTATTCCATTATATTCCATTCGTCTCCATTCCATTCCATTTCTCTCCATTCCATTCCATTACTTTCCATTCCATTCTATTCCTCTCATTTTCATCCATTCCTCTCCGTTCCATCCCATTCCATTTCATTGTTCTCCAATCCATTTCATTCCATTCCATTCAGTTACTCTCCATTCCATTGTATTCCATTCCAATCCATACTACACCTCTCCATTCCAATCCTCTCCCTTACATTTCACTCAATTCCTCTCCATTCCAATCCTCTCTATTCCATTCCTTCTCCATTCCATTCCACTCCTTTCCAATCCACTCCATTCTTCTCCATTCCATTCCTCTCCATTCCATTCTATTTCTCTCCATTCCACTCCATTCCATTCCACTCAATTCCTTTCTATTCTGCTCTATTCCATTTCTGTCCTTTCCAGTCCTCTCTCTTCTATTCCATTCATCCTCTCCATTCCATTCCTCTCCATTCTTTTCCGTTCCCTTCCATTCCATTCCATGCCATTCCATTTCATTCCATCTATTCTTCTCGACTCCCTTCCATTCCATGCCATTCCATTTCATTCCATCTATTCTTCTCGACTCCCTTCCATTCCATTCCTTTCCTTTCTACTGCATTTATTCCATTAATCTCTATTCCATTCCATTCCATTCCACACCATTACATTCCATTAATTTCCTCTCCATTCTACTCCATGCCTCTCCATTCTACTGCATTCCCCTCCATTCCATTCCATTCCACTGCATTCCATTCCAAATCCTCTCCATTTCATTCCATTTGTCTCCCTTCATTCCATTCCATTCCATTCCATTCTACTCCATTCCTTTCCTCTCAATTCAATTCTTCTCTTTTCGGTTCCTCCCTATAACATACCCTTCCATTCATTTCTATTCCATTTCTCTACTTTCCATTCCTCTCCATGCATTCCATTCCACTCCAATTCACTCTATTCAATTTGATTCCACTCCATTTCATTCGTCTCCATTCAATTGCATTCCATTCCGTTCCATTTGATTCCATTCCTCTCCGTTCCTCTCCGTTCCATTCATTTCCATTCCATTTCATTCATTTCCATTCCATTCCATTGCGTTCTATTTCATTGCATTCCATTCCATTTTATTCCTTTCCTTTCCATCCGAATCCATACCTTCCCTCCCCAAACCACTGCATTCCATTCCTCTACATTCCATTTCATTAAATTCCATTCCCCTAAATTCCCTTCCTCTCCATTCCATTTCATTCCATTCCATTCCATACCTCTCCATTCCATTCCATTCCATTCCAATCCTCACTATTCCATTCCTTTTCACTCCATTAGATTCGAACCGTTTTCATTCCATTCCATTCCATTCCTCTCCATTCCATTCCATAACTCTCCATTCCAATTCATTCCATTCCATTCCATCTTTCCATCCATTCCTCTCCATTCCAATCCTCTCCATTACATTCCATTTCATTCTTCTGCATTCCATTCCATTCCCCTTCATTCCAATCCATTCCTTTCCATTCCATTCAATTACATTCCATACATTTTCATTCCATTCCTCTCCATTCCATTCCATTCCTCTGCCTTCCATTCCATTACTTTTATTCCTTTCCATTCCAATTCTCTCCATTCCATTTGATTCCATTCCATTCCATTTCTCTCCATTCCATTTCATTCCACTCTATTCCATTCTTCTGCATTCAACTCCATTCCAGTCCATTCCACTCCATTCATGTCTCTCAATTCCGCTCCATTCCATTCCATTCCATTACTCCCCATTCCATTCCATCCCATTCCATTCCATTCCATTCAAGTATAATCCATTTCTCACCATTCCATTGCATTCCAATCATCTCCATTCAATTCCTCTCCATTCCATTCTGTTCTATTCCTCTCTATTCCATTGCATCTATTCCGCTCGATTCCATTCCTTTGCTCTCTATTTCATTCCATTCCTCTCCTTTTGATTCAATTCCTTTCCATTCCTCTCCATTCAGTTCCATTCCATAACGCTCCATTCCATTCCATTCAATTATAATCCACTCCTCTCCATTCCATTGCATTCCAGTCGTCCTAATTCCATCCCTTTCCATTCCATTCACTTCCATTCCTCTCCATTCCATTGGATTTCTCTCCATTCTATACCATTTCAGTCAATTCCATGCCATTCCATTTCCTTGTCTTCCAATTCATTAAATTCCATTCCATTCTTCTCCGTTCCATTCCACTCCTTTCCAATCCATACTACTCATTCCTTTCCATTTCTCTCCATCAATTCCTTGCCTCTCCATTCCATTCCATAACTCTCCATACCATTCCATTATTCTCCATTCCATTCCATTGTCCTCCAATTCATTCCATTCCATTCATTCCTCTTTGTTCCATTCCATTCCATTCCAATCCCTTCTAATCCACTCCATTCCATTCAACTCCATTCCAATCCTCTCCATTCCTCTCCATTCCATTCCATTCTTATTCATCCCATTCCACTGCATTCCTCTCTTTTCCATTCCTCTCCATTCCTTTCCATTTCCTTCCTATAAATTCCTTGGCATTCTATTCCATTTGATACTTGTCGATTCCATTCTATTTCATTCCATTCCATTAATCTCTATCCATTCCATTTCATTCCATTCCACTCCATTCCATTCCATTCCTCTTCATTCTACTCGATTCCTCTCCATTCTACTGCATTCCACGCCATTCCATTTCATTCCACGCCATTCCTCTTCAATTATCTCCATTTCATTCTATTCCTATCCCTTCCATTCCATTCTATTCCATTAAATTCCATTCCATTCTACTCCATTCTTTTCGCCTTCATTCAACTCCTCTTCTTTCCATTACTCTTTATAATATTCCATTCTATTCTATTCCATTTCTCTCTTTTCCATTCCTCTCCATTCCATTCCATTCCATTCCTCTACCTTCCATTCCATTTCTTTCTATGCCATTCCATTCCAGACCTCTCCATTCCATTCCATTCCATTTCTCTCCTTTCCATTGCATTTCCTTCTACTCCATTCCTCTCCATTACTTTCCTTTTCATTCCACTCCATTCCAATTCTTTCCATACCATTTAATTCAAAACCTCTCCTTTGCATTCCATTTCTCTCCATTCCAATCCATTCCTCTCCATTCCATTCCTTTCCGTTCCACTGTCCTCCATTCCATTCCATTGCATTCCTCTCAGTTCCAATCCATTCCATTCAAATCCTTACTACTCCACTCCATTCCATTCTTAGTCATTGCATACTTCTCCATTCCTCTCCATTCCATTGCTCTCCATTCCATTCCTTTCCTCTCCATTCCATTCCTCTCCATTTCATTCTACTCCATTCCTCTCTATTTCATTCCTCTCCATTCCATTCCATTCTTTCCTTTCCATTCCTCTCCATTTCTTTCCATTCCTCTCCATCCGACCCTCTCCATTCCATTCCTTTCTATTCCATTCCATTCCTTTCCATCCCATTCCATTCTATACCTATCCATTCGAATCTTAACCGTTCAATTCCAATCCATTCCTGTCGATTCCATATCACTACATCCGATTATATCTCATTCCTTTCCATCCCTTTCCATTCATCTACATTGTATTCCATTCCTTTCAATACCATTCCATTCCTTGCGTTTCCAATCCATTCCATCCATTCCTCTCCATTCCTTTCCTCTCCATTCCACTCCATTCCATTCATCTCCATTCCATTCAATTCCATTACATTACTTTACTCTCCTTTCCATTCCACTCCATTCTATTCCATTCCATTCCATTCCAATTCATTCCATTTCTCTCCGTTCATTCCAATCCTCTCCATTCCGTTCCTCTTCGTTCCTTTCCTCTCCATTCCATTCCATTCCTTTCCATTCTATTCCTCTCCTTTCGTTTCCATTCCATTTCTTCCTCCCCATTCCGTTCCATTACTCTACATTCCATTCCCTTATATTTCACTCTATTTCATTCCATTCTATTCCACATCTTTCCATTCCAATCCATTCCATTCCTCTCCATTCTATTCCTGTCCTTTCCATTCCATTCCATTCCTTTCCTTTTTATTCCATTCCATCCATTCCTCTCCATTTCTTTTCTCTCCATTCTTTTCCATTCCATTCATCTCCATTCCATTATATTCAATTACATTCCATTCCTCTCCATTCAATTCCACTCCATTCCATTCCATTTCTCTCCTTTCCATTCCTCTTCGTTCCAGTCCTCTCCATTCCATAACATTCCATTCCCCTAAATTCCGCTCCTCTACATTCCATTCCACTCCATTCCATTCCATTCCGTTTCATTCCACTCCATTCCACTCCATTCCCTTTCTCTCCATTGCATTCCTCTTCATTCCATTCCTTTTCATTCCATTCCATTCGTTCCTATCCATTCCATTCCACTCTTTTTTTCCATTCCATCCCATTCTTCTGTATTCCATTCCATTCCTCTACATTCCATTCTTTTCCATTTCACTTGATTCCATTCCATTCCACTCCACTCCCATCCATTCAAGTCCATCCCGTTCCATTCCTCTCCATTCCGTTCTATTGCATTCCTTGCCATTTACCCTGTTCCATTCCTCTCAGTTTCACTCAATTCATCCCATTCCTCTCCATTTCATTCCATTCCTCTCCATTCCATTCTATTACACTCCATTCCATTCCATTCCACTCCATTCCATTCCATTCCATCCATTCCATTCCTCTCCTTTTTCCATTCCATTCCTCCCTATTCCATTATATTACATTCCATTTCATTCCTAAATATTTTGTTCCATTTCTCTTCATTCCTTTCCATTCCATTCTACTCAACTCCTCTCCATTCCATTCCACTCCATTCCATTCCACTCCATTCAATTTCTCTCCATTTCTTTCCATTCCTCTCCATTCCATTCCTCTCCTTTCACATCCTCTTCATTCCATTCCATTCCTCTCCATTCCATTACTCTCCAATCCTTTCCATTCTCTTCAATTCCATTCCATGCCATTCCATTCCATTCCTCTCGACTAAATTCCACTCAATTCCCTTCCCCTCCTTTCCATTCAATTAATCTCTATTCCATTCCATTCCATTCCACTTCATTCCATTCCATTCCATTCCATTCCTCTCCATTTCACTCCATGTCTCACCATTATACTGCATTCCACGCCATTTCATTCCATTTCACTCCATTCCTTACGAATCCTCTCCATTTCATTCCATTTCTCTCCCTTCCTTTCCATTCCATTGCATTCTACTCCATTCCTTTCCTCTCCATTCAATTCTTCTCCTTTCCGTTCCTCTCTGTAACATTTCATTCCATTACTTCTGTTACATTTCTCTCCCTTCCAATCCTCTCCATTCCATTGTATTCCATTCCTCTCCCTACCATTCCATTCCATTCTATTCCACTCCAGTCCTCTCCATTCTGTTCGTTTCCACTGCATTCCATTACTATCCATTCTATTGCATTCCATTCCATTCCTTTCAATTCCTCTCCATCCCTTTCTATTCCATTCGTCTCCTTTAAATTCCATTCCATTCCAATCCATTGCATTCTATTCCAATCCATTCTATTCTACTCCTTTCCATACCTTTCCATTGAGTTCCATACCATTACTCTACAATCCACTCCATTCCATTCCACTCCAGTCTATTCCATTCCATTGCATTCCATTACATACCTCCCTATTCCATTCCTCTTTATTTCTTTCCATATCATTTCTCTCCATTCCATTCCACTCCTTTCCATTGCCTTAAATTCCATTCCTCTCCCTTCCATTCTATTCCAATCCTCTGCATTCCATTCCAGTTCACGTCATGCGATTCGATTAGATTCAATTTCATGCCAATCCTCTCCATTCCAATTCATTACTTTCAATTCCCTTCTTTTCTATCCATTCCTCTCCATTCCATTCCTCTCCATTCCATTCCAATCCATTTATCTCCATTCAATTCTATTCCACTCCATTTCATTCCATTCCTTCCAATCCCATTCCAATCCATTCTATACCTCACCCTTCCATTCTTCTCCATTACATTCCATTCGATTCTTCTCCATTCCATTCCATTCCACTTATTCCTTCCTCCCCATTCAACTCCATTCCAATCCACTCAATTCCATTTCATTCCTCTCAATTCCTCTCCATTTCATTCCATTCCATTCTATTCCATTCCTCTCCATTCCATTCATTCCATTACATTCCATTCAAGTATAATCCATTCCTCTCCATTCAATTGCATTCCAATCGTCTCCATTCCATTCCTCTTTATTCCATTCCACTCCTCTCCATTCCATTCCATTCCACTGTATTCCATTCCATTCCTCTCTCTTCCATTTCATTTCTTTCCTTTCCATTCTATTCCCTTCTATTCCTTTCCATTCCTCTCCATTCAGTTCCATTGCATTTCTTTCCATTCCATTCCATTCCTCTCCTTTACGTGCCATTCCATTCCATTGTCTTCCAATCCATTCCATTCCATTCCACTCCATTCCGTTCCACTCCTTTCCAATCCATATTACTCAATTCCATTCCATTTCTCTCCATTCCATTCCTTGCCTTTCCATTCCATTCTTTGCCTTTCCATTCCATTCCTCTCCATTCCATTCCAATACTCTCCCTTCCACTCTATTCCATTTTATTGTCCTCCAATTCATTCCATTCCATTCAATTCTTCTACAATCCTTTCCATTCCATGCATCACTCTGAATTTCTTTCCTCTCCATTTTTTTCCATTCATTGATCTCCATTCCTGTATATTGCTTTCCATTCCATTCCACTCCATTCCACTCCTTTCAATTCCAGTCCACTCCATTCCAATCCATTTCATTCCTCTCCATTACATTCAATTCCATGCCATTCCATTCCTCCCTATTCCATTTCCTTCCATTCCATTGCATTCCATTTCATTCCTCACCATTTCTCTCCATTGCTTTCCATTCCATTCTATTCCTTGCCATTCCATTACATTCATTCCATTTCATTCCTCTACATTTCATTGCATTCCATTCTATTCGATTCCATTCCCTTCGTCTCCATTCCAATCCATGCATTGCATTCCATTCCATTCCTTTACATTCCATAACATTCTATACCTCTCTATTCCATTCCTCTCCATTTCATTCTTCTCCATGCATTCCATTCTAATCCTCTACTTTACATTACTCTCCTTTTCTTTCTTCTCCATTAAAATCCTCTCCATTCCTTCCTCTCCATTCGCATCCATTCCATTCCATTCCAATTCCTCTCCATTCCATTCCTCTCCATTCCTTTCCAATCCATTCCATTAAATTAAATACCATTCCATTCCATTCCTCTCGATTCCATTCCATTCCATTCCTCTACATTCCATTCCATTAATCTCTATTCCATTCCATTACATACCAATCCACTCCATTCCACTCCATTCCTCTCAATTCCACTCCATTCCTCTACTTCTACTGTATTACATAACATTCCATTTCATTCCACTCCATTTCATTCCAATTCTCTCCATTTCATTCCATTTCTCTTCCTTCCATTCCATCCCATACCATTCCCTTCCATTCCATGTACTCCATTCCTTTCATCTCCATTCAATCCCTACACTTTTCATTACTCTCCATAACATTCTATTCCATTCTATTCAATTTCTCGCCTTTCCATTCCTCTCCATTCCATTCCATTCCTCTTACATACATTGCATTCCTTTCCATTCCATGCCATTCCCGTCCTCCCCAATTCATTTGATTCCATTCCATTCTATTTCTCTCCATTCCGTTGCATTGAATTCCTCTCCATTCTTTTCATTTCCTTTCCTCTCCATTCCAATACTTTCCATTCCGTTCAATTCCATTCCTCTCCGTTCCATTCCATTTCTCTCCATTCCATTCTATTCCTCTACAGTCCATTCCATTGTCCTCCAATCCATTCCTTTCCATTCCATTCCATTCTTCACCATTCCATTCTAATCCATACTACTCCAATCCATGCCATCCCTCTACATTCGATTTCAATCCATTTCTCTCCATTACATTCCATACCTCTCCATTACATTCCTAACCATTCCATTCCATTCCTTTCTTCTCCATTCCATTCCATTTCTCTCCATTCCATTTCTTTCTATTTCACTCTAAACCATTCCATTCCACGACACTCCTTTTCAATACATTCCATTCCATTTCATTTCCCCCATTTTATTCCATTTCTTTCCATTCCTTCCATTGCATTCCATTCCATCCGTTACTCTGCCTTCCTTTCTTCTCCATTTCTTTCCATTCTTTGATCTCCATTCCTTTATATTCCTTTCCATTCCATTTCACTCCATTCCATTCTTCTCCTTTCCTTTCACTTCCATTCCCTTTCTCTACATTCCATAACATTCCTCTACATGCCCTTCCTTTTCATTTCATTCCTTTCCATTACATTCCACTCCACTACTGTCCATAGCAAACCATTCTATAATATTCTTTTCCATTCCGTTCCATTCCATTCCATTCCATTTACCCCATCCATTCCTCTCCTTTTCACTCCATTCCATCCCATTCCTCTCCATTCCATTGCATTCCTCTCCATTCCATTCCATTCCTCTCCATTCCATTCTATTCCATTCCTTTCCATTGCACACCCTTACGTTACATTCAATTTCATTCTCCTTTCCATTCAATTCTATCCCATTCCATTCCTTCCATTCCATTTCATTCCTCACCATTACATTCCATTTCTTTCCATTACTTTCCACTCCATTCCATTTCATTCCTCGCCATTCCTTTCCATTTCATTCCATCTATTCCACTACATTCCATTCTATTTGATTCTATTCCTTTCCTCTCCATTCCCTTCCATCCATTACATTACATTCCTCTCCATTCCATTCCATTCCATTTCATTCCTCTCCATTCCATTCCATTCCAATCCATTCCAAGTCAATCCTTTCCAGTCCACTCCATTCCTCTCTATTCCATTATACTCCATCCCTTTCCATTCCATTCCATATCATCCCACTCCTCTCCATTCCTTCCCATTCCATTCCTCTCCAACCCTTTCCTTTCCATTCCATTTAATTCCATTCCTCTCCATTCCATTTCATTTCTCTCCATTCCATCCATTCCTCTCCATTCCAATCCATTCCTCTCCATTCCATTCCATACCTCTCCATTCCATTCCATACCTCTCCATTCCATTCCATTCCTCTCTGTTCCAATCCATTCCATTCCTATCCATACTAATCCTCTCCATTCCATTCTTCTCCATTTCATTCCTCTCCTTTCCAATCCATTCGTCTCCTTGCCATTCCTCTCCATTCCATTCCTCTCCCTTCCATTCCTCTCCATTCCTTTTCATTCTTCTCCTTCCGTTCTTCTCCATTCCAATCCTCTTAATTCCATCCCATTCCTTTCCATTCCATTCCACTCCATTCATCTTTATTCTTTTCCAAACCATTCCATTCCATTCCTTTCGTCTCCGTTCCATTCGATTTCACTACATTTGATTCTATTCGAATTGATTCCATTCCATTCCTCTCCATTCTATTCTATTCCTTTTCATTCCGTTTCACTCCTTTCCAATTCATTTCATTCCATCTATACCTCTCCATTCCTTTGTTATCCATTCCATTCCTGTCATCTGCATTCCATTGCATTCCATTACATTGCATTCCTCTCCATTCCATTCGACTCGATTCTATTCCACTCCAATCCATTCCACTCCATTCCATTTCTCTCCATTTTATTCCAATCCTCTCCATTCCATTCCTCTTCGTTCTATTCCTCTCCATTCCATTCCATTCCTCTTCACTCCATTCCTCTCTTTTAATTTTATTTCCATTCTATTTCTCTAAACCATACCATTCCTCAACATTCTATTCCTTTCCCTTTAACGCTATTCCATTCCACTCCACTCCTTTCCATTTGATTCTATTCCTCCCCTTTCTATTCATTCCATCCCATCCAATTCCATTCCATTCTATCCATTCCTCTCCATTCCTTTCCTATCCATTCCTTTCCATTCCTCTCCATTCCATTGCATTTCTCTAATCCATTCCTCTCCATAACATTCCATTCTATTTCATTCCATCCTTCCAATTTCTCTCCATTGCATTCTTCCCCATTCCATTCCATTCCAATCCTCTACTTTGCATTCCTCTCCTTTCTTTTCTTCTCCATTACAATCCTCTCCTTTCCTTTCTCTCCATTCCCATCCATTTCATTCCATTCCATTTCATTCTCACCATTTCATTCCATTTCTCTCCATTCCACTCCAGTCCATTCCATTCCATTCCATTCAAATTCCTTTCCATTTCATTCCTCTCTATTCCTTTTAATTCCATTCCTCTCTATTCCTTTTCATTCCTTTCCATTAAATTAAATACCATTCCATTATTTTCCATTCCTCTGGATTCCATTCCATTCCATTCCATTCGTTTCCTCTACATTCCATTCCATGAATCTCTATTCCATTCCATTCAATACCATTCCACTCCATTCCTTTCCATTCCATTCCAATTCACGTCTTCTACTGCATTCCATGCCATTCCATTTCATTCCACTCCATTCCTTTCCCCTTCTCTCCATTTCATTCCATTCCTCTCCCTTCCATTCCATTCCATTCCATTCACTTCCATTCCATTCTACTCCATTCCTTTCATCTCCAGTCAATTCCTGTCCTTTCCATTACTCTCCATTACATTCCATTTCATTCTAATGAATTTCTCTCCTTTTCATTCCGCTCCATTCCATTCCATTCCATTCCAGTCCTCTCCATTCCAGGCGAGTCCATTCCATTCCATTTCTCTCCAGTCCGTTGCATTCTATTCCATTGCATTCCATTCCTCTCCATTCCTTTCAATTCCTTTCCTCTCCATTCCAATCCTTTCTATTCCATTCAATTCAATTCCTCTCCGTTCCATTCCATTTCTCTCCATTAATTTCCATTTCTCTACATTCCATTCCATTGTTCTCCAATCCATTCCATTGCATTCCATTCCATTCTTCTCCATTCCATTCCCTTACATTCCAAACCATACTATTCCAATCCAAGACATTCCTCTACATTCGATTTCACTCTATTCCTCTCCATTCCATTTCATTCCATAGCATTCCATACCTCTCCATTCGATTCCTAACCATTCCATTCCATTCCATTCCTCTCCATTCCATTCCACCCCTCTACATTTCATTCCTTTCCATTTCATTGTAATCCATTCCATTCCACTCCACTCCTTTCCATTCCATTCCATTCCATTTCATTTATCTCCTTTTTTTCCATTTCTTTCCATTTTTCCATTCCATTCATTTCTTTCCATTTCATTCCATTCCATCCATTACTCTGCATTCCTTTCCTCTCCATTTCTTTCCATTCAATGATCTCCATTACTTTATATTCCTTTCCATTCAATTCGACTCCATTCCATTCCTTTCCTTTTTTTCCATTCCATTCCTGTTCTCTACATTCCACAGCATTCCTCTACATTCCACTCCTTTCTTTTTCACTCCTCCATTCCATTCCATTCCATTCCATTCCATTCCATCCACACCATTCTATAATATTCTTCTACATTCCGTTCCATTCCCTTCCATTTCATTAACCCCATACCATTTCTCTCCATTTCACTCCATTCCTTTGCATTCCTTTCCATTTCATTCCATTCCTCTCCATTCCATTCCACTCCATTCCATTCCTCTCCATTACACACCATTACGTTCCATTCAATTTCATTCCTCTCCATTCCATTCAATTCCATCCCATTCCATTCCTACCTATTCCATTTCTTTCCATTCCATTTCATTCCTCACCGTTTCATTCCGTTTCTCTCCAATGTTTTCCATTCCATTCCATTCCATGCCTCGCCATTCCTTTCCATTCCATTCTATCCATTCCATTCCTTTCCATTCCATTCCATTCCTCTCCATTACATTCCACTCCATTCTATTCCACTCCAATCCGTCCCACTTCTTTCCAATCTACTCGTTTTCTCTCCATTCTATTCCAATCCTCTCCATTCCATTCCTTTTCGTTCCACTCCTCTCCTTTCCATTCCATTCCTCTTCACTCCATTCCTCTCCTTTACTTTTCTTTCTATTCCTCTCCTCTCCATTACATTCCATTCCTCAACATTCCATTCCTTTGCCTTTCACTCTATTCCATTCCATTCCACTCCACTCCTTTGCTTTCCATACCATTCCATTCCTCTCCATTCCATTCCATTCCATCCCATTCCATTCCATGCCTTTTCATTTCATTCCATTCTATACATTACTCTCCATTCCTTTCCTCTCCATTTTCTTCATTCCTCTCCATTCCATTCCATTCCATTCCTTTCAAGCATAATCGTCCCCTCTCCTATCCATTGCCTCCAATCATCTCCATTACATTGCATTTCATTCCTCTCCATTCCATTCCTTTCCCCTCTATTCCATTCCATTCCTCTCCTTTCCTTTGTATTCCGTTCCATTCCTTTCCATTCCTCTCCATTCAATTCTATTCATTTCCTCTCTATTCCCTTCCATTCCATTCAAGTATAATCCGTTCCTCTCCATTCCTTTGCATTCCAATCATCTCCATTCCATTCCTCTTCTTTCCGTTCAATTCCATTCCTCTTCATTTCATTCCATTCCTCTCCATTCCATTCCACTCCTCTCCATTACATGCCATTGCATCCCATTGTCTTCTAATCCATTCCATTCCACTCTTTTCTAATCCAAACTACTCCATTTATTCCATTTCTCTCCATGTCATTCTTTTCCATTCTATTCCTCTCCATTCCATTCCATTACACACCATTCCACTCCATTCCATTTTGTTTTCCTCCAATTCATTCCATTAAATTCCATTCCATTCCCGTCTTTTCCATTTCATTCCATTCCAATCTCTACTGCTCCACTCCATTCCATTTCTCTCCATTCCATTCCACTCCATTCCTATCATTCCTTTCTATAACTTTCCACTCCATTGCTTCCATTCCATCCCTCTATTCCATTACATTCCATTCCTCTCCATTCTGTTACTCTCCATTCTTCTATTCCCTTCCATTAAATTAAATGCCATTCCTTTCCATTCATTCCATTCCTCTCGAATCCCTTCCCTTGCATTCCATTCCTCTCCATTCCATTCCATTAAACTCTATTCCATTCCATTCCATACCATTCCACTCCATTCCATTCCATTCCTCTCCATTCCACTGCATTCCTCTCCATCAACTGCATTCCTTGCCATTTCTTTTCATTTCACTCCACTCCATTCCAAATCCCTCCATTCATTCCATTGCTCTCCCTTCCATTCCATACCATTCCACTCCATTTCCTTCATCGCTATTCAATTCGTCTCCTTTCCATTACTCTATATAACTATCCATTTCATTCCATTTTATTCCATTTATCTCCTTTCCATTCCTCACCATTTCATTACATTCCTTTCCATTCAATTCCTCTACCTTCCATTCCATTCTTTTCCATTCCATTCCATTCCAATCCCCTCCAGTGCATTCTATTCCATTCCATTCTATTTCTCTCCATTACATTGCATTCTCTTCCGTTGCATTCTATTCCTCTCCATTTCTTTCCGATCCTTTCCTCTCCATTCCATTCCTCTCCATTCCATACAATTTCATTCCTCTCCATTCCATTCCATTCCATTCCATTCCTCTCCATTCCATTCCATTGTCCTCCAAACCATTCCATTCCTTTCCATTCAATTCCTCTCCGTTCCATTCCATACCATTCCAATCCATACTACTCATCTCCATTCCTTTCTTCTCCATTGTATTTCACTCCATTCCTATCTAGTCCATATCTCTCCATTCCATTCCATTTCTCTCCATTTCATTCCTCTCTGTTCCATTCCAATCCATTCCCCTCCATTCCATTTCTCTCCATTTCGTTCTTCAGCATGCCAATCCTCTCCAATACATTTTACTCCATTCCTCTCCATTGCATTCCTTTACATTCCATTCCATTACTCTCCATTCCATTCCTCTCCATTCCATGCCTCTCCATACTTTCCATTCCTTTCCATCCGATACTCTCCATTCCAACCCTCTTCATTCCATTCCATTCCTCTCCATTCCATACCTCTCCATCCATTCTTAACCATTCATTCTATTCCATTCCTCTCCATTCCAATACATTGCTCTATATTACGTTCCTTTCCATTTCACTCTAATCATTCCAATCCACTCCACTCCTTTCCATTCCATTCCATTCCATACCATTTCTTTCCCTTCTATTCCATTCCTTTCCATTCCATTCCATTCCTTTCCATTTCATTCCATTTCTTCCATTAATCTCCATTCCTTTCCTCTGCATTCCTTTCCATTCCATTCATCTCCACTCCATTATATTCCTTTCCATTCTATTCCACTCCATTCGGTTCCTCCCCTTTCCTTTCCATTGCAATCCATACCTCTACCTTCCATTTCTTTCCATTTCACTCCATTCCATTACATTCCCTCAACTCCAGTACATTCCACTCCATTCCATACCATTGCTCTCAATCCCGTTCCATTACATTACATTCCTCTCCATTTCACTGAATTACATTCCATTCCTCTCCTTTTCATTCCATTCCTCTCCATTCCATTCCATTTCTCTCCATTCCATTCCATTTCATTCCTCACCGTTTCATTCCATTTCTCTCCATTGCTATCCATTCCATTCTATTTCATTCCTCGGCATTCCATTCCATCCATTCCATTTCATTCCTCTCTATTCCATTGCATTCCATTCTATTCGATTCCATTTCTTTCCTCTCCATTCCATTCCATCCATTCCATTCGATTGCGTTCCTCTCCATTCCATTCCATTGCATTCCATTCCATTATATACCTACCCTCTCTATTCCATTCCTCTCCATAACATTCCATTCTAATCTTCTCCATTTTATTCCTTTCCATTCCTTTGCATTCCTCCCCATTTCATTGCTCTGCAATCCTTTCCACTCTATTACATTCTTCTCCAATCCATTCCATTCCATTCCTCTACTTTCCATTCCTCTTCTTTCCTTTCTTCTCCATTCCAGTCCTCCCTATTCCATCCTCTCCATTCCCTTCCATTTCACTCCATTCCATTTAATTCCTTACCATTTTATTCCATTTCTCTCCATTCCATCCCATTCAATTCCATTCCATTCCCTTTCTCTCCATTCCTTCCCATTCCATTCCATTCCATTCCTCTCCATTCCATTCCATCCCATTCCATTCCACTCCAATCTATTCGTCTCCACTCAACTCCATTCCATTCCATTCCACTCTATTTTATTCCTTTCATTCCATTCCACTCCATTCTATTCCATTCCTCTCCATTCCATTCCATTCCACTCAATTCAATTCCATTCCTTTCCGTTCTATTCCATTCTCTTTCATTCCTCTCCATTCCATTCCATTTCATTCCTCTGCATTACACTCCTCTACATTCTATTACACTCCATTCCATTCCTCTCCTTTCCTTTCCACTCCATTCCAATCCTCTACATTCCATTCCATTCCTCTACATTCCATTCCTTTCCATTTCACTCCATTCTATTACATTCCACTCCACTGCAGTCCATTCGACTCCATTCCATATCATTCCTCTCCATTCCATTGCATTACATTACATTCCTTTTACCCCAATCCATTCCTCTCCATTTCACTGCATTCCATTCCATTCCTCTCCATTTCATTCCATTCCTCTCCATTCCTTTCCATTCCTCTCCATTCCATTCCATTACACTCCATTCCATTCCTCTCCATTCCACTCCATTCCGTTCCATTCCATTTCATGCCTCTCATTCCACTCAGTTCTATTCCAATCCATTCCTCACTATTCCATTCCATTTCATTCCTCACCATTTCATTCCATTTCTCTCCATTGCTTTCCATTCCATTCCATTCCATTATTCAGCATTCCATTGCATTCCATTCTATTCGATTCCATTTTATTCCTCTCCATTCCATTCCATCCGTTCCATTCCATTCCTCTCTTTCTATTACTTTCCATTACATTCCTTTACATTCTATACCTCACTATTCCATTCATCTAAATTCCATTTCATTACATTCCTCTCCATTCCATTCCATTCGATTCCTATTAATTCCCCTCCATTCCATTCCTCTACAATCCTTTCTACTCCCTTACATTCCTCCACATTCCATTCCTCTCCATTCCATTTCATACCATTACCCTACTTTCCATTCCTCTCCTTTCCTTTCTTCTCCATTATAATGCTTTCCATTCCTTCTTGTCCATTCCCTTCAATTTCATTCAATTCCATTTCATTCCTCACCATTTCATTCCATTTCTCTGAATTTCATTCCGTTCCATTCCATTCCATTCCATTTCTCTCCATTCCTTCCCATTTCATTCCATTCCTCTTCATTCCATTCCATTCCTTTCCATATCTCTTCTTTCCATTCCTCTCCATTCCATTCCATTGCATTCCATTCAATTCCCTTCCATTCCTCTCCATTCCATTCTATTCTTTTCCCTTCCATTCCATTCCACATCTCTCCATTCCATTCGTTTCTATTTCATTCCATTCCTCTCCATTCCAATGCTTTCCATTCCATTCCTCTCCATTCATTTCAATTCCATTCCTCTCCTTTTCTTTCCTTTCCATTACATTCAATTCCATTCCTTTCCATTCCATTGATTTCTCTCCATTCCATTCCATTCCTCTCCATTCCAATCCATTCCTCACCACTCCATTCCATTCTTCTCCTTTCCATTCCATTCAATTCCATTGTCCTCCTATCCAATACATTCCATTCCATTCCTCTCCGTTCCAATCCATTCCATCCAATCCATACTACTCCACTCCATTCCATTCCTCTTCATTGCATACTTCTCCGTCCCTCTCCATTTCACTCCTCTCTATTCCTTTCCATTCTTCTCCATCAGTTCCTCTCCATTCCATTCCATTTTTCTATTCCATTCCATTCCATTCCATACATCCCTTTTCCTTTCCTAACGATTCCATTCCATACCATTCCATTCCGCTCCATTCCATTTGATTTCACTACATTTGATTCCATTCCATTCCATTCATTCCATTCCATTCCTCTCCATTCTATTCCATTCCTTTCCACTCCATTCCATTCCTGTCCATTTCATTCAATTCCATC
Organism: Carlito syrichta; assembly: GCF_000164805.1. Taxonomy (NCBI): domain Eukaryota; kingdom Metazoa; phylum Chordata; class Mammalia; order Primates; family Tarsiidae; genus Carlito; species Carlito syrichta. The sequence goes on from NW_007252878.1 coordinate 238,342, forward strand.
CATTCCACTCCATTCCTTTCCTCTGCATTCTATTCCATTCATCTCCATTCCGTTCCATTACATTCCTCTCCATTCCATTCCAATCCATTCTATTCCACCACAGTCGATTGCACTCTATTCTACTCCATTCCATTTCTTTTCATTCCATTCCATTCCCTTTCATTCCATTCCTATCCATTCCATTCCATCTAATACTATTCCTCTTCATTCCATTCCTCTCTTTTCCTTTTCTTTCCATTTCATTCCTCTCCATTCCATTCCATTCCTCAACATTCCAATCCTTTCCATTCCTCTCTGTTCCATTCCATTCAATTCCATTCCATACTACTCCACTCCATTTCATTCCTCTCTATTCAATTTCACTCCATTAGCCTCCAGTCCATTTCTCTCCCTTCCATTCCATTCCTCTCCATTCCATTCCTCTCCGTTCCATTCCAATCCATTCCTCTCCATTCCATTCTTCTCCATGCCATTCCATTCCTCTTCATTCCTTTCTTCAGCATTCCAGTCCTCTCCAAGCCATTCCACTCAAATTCTCTCCATTTCGTTCCACTCCATTCCTATCCATTTCTTTCCATTCCATTCCTCTCCCATCTATTCCTCTCCTTTCTTTCCATTCCACTCCATCGATATTCTCCTTTCCATTCCTCTCTGTTCCATTCCATTCAATTCCATTCCATACTACTCCACTCCATTACATTCCTCTCTGTTCAATTTCACTCCATGAGCCTCCAGTCCATTTCTCTCCCTTCCATTCCATTCCTCTGCATTCCATTCCTTTCCATTTCACTCCAATCCATTACATTTCACTCCACTCCAGTCCATTTCACTTTGCTCAATATAAATGCTCTCCATTCCGTTCCATTACATTACATTCCTGTTACCCCGTTCAATTCTTCTCCATTTCACTCCATTCCATTCCATTCCTCGCCATTTCATTCCATTCCTCCCCATTCCATTCCTCTCCATTCCATTCCTCTCCATTCCATTCCACTCCATACCATTCCTCTTCATTTCTTTCATTCCTCTCCATTCCATTCGTCTCCATTCCAATCCTCTCCATTCCATTCCATTGGTCTCCATTCCATTTCTCTCCATTCCTTTCCATTCCCTTCCATTTCATTCCGTGTCATTCAATTCCATTCCATTACATTCCTCTCGACTCCATTCCATTCCAGTCCATTCCTCTCCGTTCCATTCAATTAATCTCTATTCCATTCCATCCCACTCAACCACATTACCATTCCATTTTTCTCCATTCCTCTTTATGCCTCTACATTCTCCTGCATTCCACTCCATTCCATTCCATTCCACACCATTCCATTCTAATCCTCTCCCTTCCATTCCATTCCATTCCATTCCATTCTACTTCATTCCTTTCCTCTCCATATAATCCTTCTCCTTTCTGTTCCTCTGTATAGCATTCTATTCCATTCCTTTCTGTTACATTTTTCTCCTTTTCAATCTTCTCCATGCCCTTCCTTTCCATTCCTCTCCTTTCCATTCCATTTCATTCCTTACCATTCCACTCCAGTCCTGTAAATTCAGTTAGACTACACTCTATTCCATTCCTCTCCATTCCATTGTATTCTATTCCATAGTATTCTATTCCATTCCTCTCCAATCCTTTCCATTCCATTGGTCTCCATTCAAATCCATTCCATTCCTTTCCATTGCATTCCATTCTACTCCATTCTATCCCACGAAATTCCGTTCCATTCCACTCAAATCTATACCATTTCTCTACCACTCATTCCATTTAACACCATTCCATTCCTTTCCCTTCCCCTAAGTTCCATTCTTCAACATTTCATTCCTCTCCATTCCATTCCACACATTTCTATTCCATTCTTCTCCATTCCATTCAATTCCAATCCTCTCCATTCTATTCCATTTCACTCAATTTGAGTCGATACTACTCGATTCCATTCCATTCTATTCCTCTCCATTCAATACCATTCCATTCCTCTCCATTCCATTCTATTCTCCTCCCTTCCATTCCATTCCTTTCCATTCCATCCCATCCCATACGTCTCGATTCTGTCACACTCCATTCCATTCCATTCCAAACAAATCCAAACCATTCCTCTCCAATCCCTCCATCCATTTCGCTCCATTCCATTCCATTACATTCCAATCCCATAAATTCCATTTCTCTACTTTCCATTCCACTCCACTCTATTCCATTCCATTCCATACCTCTCCATTCCATTCCTCTCCATTCCATTCAATTCTAATCCTATCCATTGCATTCCATTTCACCATTTTATTCGATATAATTCCATTCCATTCCATTCATTCCATTCCTCTCCATTCCATTCCTCTCCATTCCATTCTATTCCTTTCCATCTTTCCAATCAATTCCTCTCCATTCCATTTCTCTCCATTTCATTCCATTAGTTTCCTCTCCATTCCATTCCTTTCAATACCATCCCATTCCATACCTCTCCATTCCATTCCTCTACATTACATTGAATTCCATTCCTCCCCATTCCATTCTTTTCCATTTTATTCCATTCTTCTCCATTCCATTACCTTCCCTTCCTTTCCACTCCATTCACCTTCACTACATTCCTCTACATTACATTACCTTCCTCTCCATTCCATTCCACTCCATTCCATTCCTCTTCATTCCATTCCATTCCTGTCCATTCCCTTCCACTCCGTTCACATCCTCTCCATTCCCTTCCATTCCATTCCTCTCCAATTCATTCCTCTCCATTCCTTTTCATTCCCTTCCATTCCATTCTATGCCATTCAATTTCATTGCATTCCAATCCTCTCGACTCTCTTCCATGCCATTCCATTCCAAACATTCCATTCCATTAATCTGTATTTCATTCCATTCCATCCCACCCTTTCACATTCCATTCCATTTCTCTCCCTTCCCTCAATACCTCTACATTCTACTGTATTCCATGCCATTCCATTCCACACTATTCCATTCCAATTCTCTACATTTCATTCCACACCTCTCCCTTCCATTCCATTCCATTCTCTTCCATTCCATTCCATTCCACTCCAGTCTTCTCCATTCAGTTCGATTCCATTCCTTTCGATTCCATTGTATTCTATTCCATTCGATTCTATTCTATTCCTCTCCATTCCATACCATTCAATTCATCTCCATTCAATCCCATTCCATACTTTCCATTACCTTCCATTCCACTACATTCTACCCAACTTCTTTCCATTCCATTCCGTTCAAATCCATACCATTCCTCTCCAGTCCACTCCATGTCATTCCACTCCATTCCATTCCCTTCATTCCATTCCACTCCTTTCCATTCCATTCCATTCCATTCCCCTAATTTCCATCCTCTACATTGCTTTCCACTCCATTCCATTCCACTCCATTCCATTCCAATCCATTCCACACCTCTCCATTCCATTCCTCTCCATTCCATTCAAATCCAATCCTCTCCATTCCATCCATTTCACTCCATTTTATTTGATACGATTCGATTCGATTTCATTCCATTCCATTCCTCTCCATTCCTTTCCATTCCTCTCCATTCCATTAAACGCCTTACCGTTCCGTCTTTCCAATCCAATCCTCTCCATTCCATTCTTCTCCATTCCATTCCATTCCATTCCTCTCCACTCCATTCGATTCCCCTCCATTCCATTCCTTTTCATTCCGTCCCATTACATACATCTCCCTTCCATTCCTCTCCATTCCATTCCTCTCCATTCTACTCTATTCCAAACCATTCTATTCCTCTCAATGCCTCTCCATTCCAACCATTTCATTCCATTCTATTCCATTTCTCTCCATTCCATTCCATTCAAGTGTAATCCATTCCTCTCCATTCCAATGCATTCCAATCGTCTGCATTCCTTTCCTCTCCATTCCATTCCACTCGAATCCATTCCTTTCCTTTCTATTCGTTTCCATTCCTCTCCATTCCATTCTATTCTTCTCCATTCCATTCCTCTCCATTCCATTCAATTAGTCTCTATTCCATTCCATCTCACTCAATCACATTCCATTCCATTCTTCTCCATTCCACTTTATGCCTCTACATTCTATTGCATTCCACACCATTTCATTCCATTCCACACATTCCATTCCTATTGTCTCCCTTCAATTCCACTACATTCTGCTACATTCCTTTCCAATCAATTCCTTTCCATTCCATTCCTCTCCAATCCTTTCGATTTCTCTCCATTCCATTCCTATCCATTCCAATCCTCTCCATTCCATTACTTTCCAATCCATTCCATTACTCTCCGTTACATTCCTCTATTTCTTTCCATTTCCTTCCATTAAATTCTATGCCATTGAATTCCATTACATTCCATTCCTCTTGATTCAATTCCATTCCATTCCATTCCTCTCCATTCCGTTCCATTAATCTCTATTCTATTCCTTTCCTCTCCAATCTCTTTCCATTCCATTCCTCTCCATTCCACTCTATTCCTCTCCATTCTACTGCATTCCATACCCTTTCTTTTTATTCCACTCCATTCCATTCCATTTTCCTTCCATTTCATTCCATTCCTCTCCCTTCCATTCCATTCTATTCTACTCCATTCCTTTCTACTACATTCAATTCCTCTTCTTTCCATTACTCTCTATAACATTCCATTCCCTTCTATTCCATTCCATTCCTTTCCATTTCTCTTCTTTCCATTCCTCTCCATTTCATCCCAGTGCATTCCATTCAATTCTTTTCCATTCCTCTCCATTCCATTCCATTTATTTCCATTCCATTCCATTCCAAATCTCTCCATTTCATTCGTTTCCATTCCTTTCCATTCCTCTTCATTCCATTGCATTCTATTCCATTCCTCTCCATTCCTTTCAATTCCATTCCTCTCCTTTTCTTTCCTTTCTATTCCATTCAATCCCATACTTTTCCTTTCCATTAAATTCCTCTCCATTCCAATCCATTCCTCACCACTCCATTCCATTCTTCTCCTTTCCATTCCATTCCATTGTCCTCCAATCCATTCAATTCCATTCCATTCCTCTCCGTTCCAATCCATTCTATTCCAATCCATACTACTCTACTCCGTTCCATTCCTCTCCATTCCATACTTTTCCATTCCTCTCCATTTCACTCCTCTCCATTCCTTTCCATTTTTCTCCATCTGTTCTTCTCCATTCCAATCCTCTCCATTCCGTTCCATTTTTTCTATTCCATTCCATTCCATTCAATTCATCCCTTTTTCTTTCCTAGCCATTCCATTCCATTCCACTCCACTCCATTCCATTCAATTTCACTACATTTGATTCGATTCGATTCCATTCCATTCCTCTCCATTCTATTCCATTCCTTTCCTCTCCATTCCATTCGTTTCCATTTCATTCAATTCCATCCATTCCTCTTCATTCCATTCCATTCATCTCCGTTCCATTCCATTCCATTCCTCTACAATCTATTCCACTCCATTCTATTCCATCCCATTCGATTTCACTTTATTCCTTTCCATTCCATTTCTCTCCATTCCATTCCAATCCTCTCGATTCCATTCCTTTTCGTTCAATTCTTCTCCATTCCATTCCTCTCTTTTCCTTTTCTTTCCATTACATTCATCTCCATTCAATTCCATTCCTCAACATTCCAAATCTTTCCATTTCACTCTATTCCATTTCATTCCACTCCACTCCTTTCCATTCCATTCTATTCCATTCCATTCCATCCCTCTCCATTTTATTCCACTGTCTTCCACTCCATTCCATTTCTGTCCATTCCATTCCTTCCCATTCTATTTCATTCCTTTCCATTGCATTCCATCCATTCCTCTCCATTCCTGTCCATTTCGTTCAATTCCTCTACATTCCATAACATTCTTGTACATTCCATTCCTTTTCAATTCCTTCCTCTCCTTTAAATTCCACTCAACTACAGTCCATTCCACTCAATTCCAGAGCATTCTTATCCATTTTGTTCCATTATATTCCATTCCATTTACCCCATTCCATTCCTCTCCATTTCACTCCATCCCATCCCATTCCTCACCATTCATTCCATTCCTCTCCATTCCATTCCATTCCACTCCATTCCATTCCTCACCATTCCACTCCATTCCGTTCCATTCCATTTCATTCTTCTCCATTCCAGTCAATTCCATATGATTCCATTCCTCCCTATTCCATTTCTTTCCATTCCATTCCATTTCATTCCTCACCATTTCATTCCATTTCTCTCCATTGCTTTCCTTTCCATTCCATTCCATTCCTTACCATTCTATTCCATTCCATTCAATCCATTCCATTCCATTCCCTTACATTCCATCTTATTCCATTCCATTCCAATCCTATGCATTCCATTCCATCCATTATATTCCATTCCATTCTTCTCCATTCCATTCCTTTCCATTCCATTGCATTCAAGCATGATCCATTCCTCTCCATTCCATTGCACTCCAATCATCTCCATTTCATTCCTCTCCATTCCATTCCATTCTCCCGTATTCCATTCCATTCCTCTCCTTTCCATTCCATTACGTTCCAATCCCTTCCATTCCTCTACATTCAGTTTCATTCCCTTTCCTCTAAATTCCCTTTCATTCCATTCAAGTATAATACATTCCTAAACATTCCATTATATTCCAATCGTTTCCATTCCATTCGTCTCCATTCCATTCAATTCCATTCCTCTCCATTCCATGCCATTCCATTCCCTTGTCTTCAATCCATTCCATTCCATTCCTCTCAATTCCATTCCGTTCCTTCCTTATCCATACTACTCCATCATTCCATTTCTCTCCATACTATTCCATGCTATTGTATTCCATTCTATTTCTCTCCATTCCATTCCATTACAATCCATTCCACTCCATTTCTTTCCATTTTTCACCAATTCAATCCATTCCATTTGATTCCCCTCTGTTCCATTCCATTCCATTCCAATCTATTCTACTCCATTCCATTTCAATCCTCTCCAATCCCTACTTCTCCATTCCTCTCTATTCCAATCCACTCCATTCCATTTCTCTCCAATCAATTCCTCTCCATTCCATTCCACTCCATTCCTCTCCATTCCTTTCTATTCCTCTCCATTCCATTCCACTCCATTCCTCTCCATTCCTTTCTATTCCTCTCCATTCCATTGCTTCCATTCCAAACCTCTCCATTCCATTACATTTTATTCCTCCATTCCATTCCTCTCCATTCCTTTCCATTCCCTTCCATTAAATTAAATGCCATTCCATTACATTACTCTCGATTACATTCCTTTTCATTCTATTCCATTATACTCTTCTCCATTCCATATCATTCCACTCCATTCCATTCCATTCTTCTCCATTCCACTCCATTCCTCTCCTTCTACTGCATTCCACTTCATTCCACTCCACTCCATTCCAATTCCCTCAATTTCTTTCCAATCCTCTCCTGTCCATTCCATTCCATTCCATTCCATTCTACACCATTTCTTTCATCACCATTCAATTCCTCTAATTTCCATTACTCGCTATAACATTCCATTCCATTCTATTCCATTACTCTGCTTTTCTTTCCTGTCCATTCCATTCCACTCCATTCCTCCCCATTCCTTTCTATTCTTCTCCCTTCCATTGTTTCCATTTCAATTCTCTCCATTCGTTTGCAATCCTTTCCTCTCCATTCCATTCCTCTCCATTCCTTTCCAATTCATTCCATTAAATTAAATGCCATTCCATTCCATTCCACTCGATTACATTCCATTCCATGCCACTCCATTCCATGCCACTCCATTCCATTCCTTTATACTCTTTTCCATTCCATTCCATACAATTCCACTCTATTCCATTCCTCTCCAATCCACTTCTTTCCTTTCCTTCTACTGCATTCCACGCCATTCCATTTCATTCCTCTCCACTCCATTCCAACTCCCTCCATTTCATTCCATTCCTCTCCCTTCCATTGCATTCCATTCTATTCTACTCCATTCCTTTCATCGCAATTCAATTCTTATCTTTTCCATTACTCGCTATAACATTCCATACCATTTTATTCCATTTCTTTCTTTTCATTACTCTCCATTCCATTCCATTCCATTCCTGTCCCTTCAATTCCATTCCTTTCCATTTCATTCCATTCCAATCCTCTCCATTCCATTCGATTCCATTCCATTCCATTTCTCTCCATTCCATTGCATTCTATTCCATTCGATTACATCCCTCTCCATTTCTTTACATTCCTTTCCTCTCCATTCCATTCCTTTCCATTGCATTCAACTTCATTCTTCTCCATTCCATTCCATTTCTCTCCATTCCATTCCATTCCTCTCCACTCCATTCCATTGTCCTCCAAACCATTCCATTCCAACACATTCCATTTCTCTCCTTTACATTCCATTCCATTCCAATCCATACTACTCCACTCCATTCCATTCCTTTCCATTCGATTTCACTCCATTACTCTCCAATCCATTTCTCTCCATTCCATTCCATTCCTCTCCATTCCATTCCTCTCCATTCCATTCCAATCCATTCCTCTCCATTCCATTCTTCTCCATGACATTCCATTCCTCTCCATTCCCTTCTTCAGTTTTCCAGTCCTCTCCCATCCATTCCACTCCATTCCTCTCCGTTTCATTCCTCTCCATTCCATTCCATTCCCCTCCATTCCATTCGTCTCCCATAAATTCCTCTCCTTTCTTTCCATTCCACTCCATCGACATTCTCCTTTCCAATCCTCTCCATGCCATTCCATTCCATACCTCTCTATCCATTCTTAACCATTAAATTCCATTCCATTCCTCTCAATTTCATTCCATTCCTCTACATTACATTCCTTTCCATTTCACTCTAATCCATTCCATTCCACTCCACTCCTTTCCATTCCATTCCATTGCATACCATTCCTCTCATTCTATTCTATTCCTCTCAATTCCATTCCATTCCTTTCCATTTCATTCCACTTCATCCATTAATCTCCATTCTTTTCGTCTCCATTCCTTTCCATTCCATTGATCTTCATTCTATTATATTCCTTTCCTTTCTATTCCACTCCATTCCATTCCTCTCCTTCCTTTCCATTCCATTCCTTTACATTTCATTCCGTTCCTCTACATTCCATTCCTTTCCATTTCATTCCAACCCATTACATTTCAATCCACTCCAATCCATTCGACTTCGCTCAATATAAAAGCTCTCCATTCTGTTCCATTACATTCCATTCCTGTTTCCCCGTTCCATTCTTCTCCATTTCACTCCATTCCATTCCATTCCTCTCCACTTCATTCCATTCCTCTGCATTCCGTTCCATTCCTCTCCATTCTCTTCTATTACACTCCATTTCATTTCTCTCCATTCCACTCCATTCCATTCCATTCCACTCCTCCTTATTCCATTCCCTTCCATTCCATTCCATTCCATTTTATTCCTCACCATTTCATTCCTATTCTCTCCATTGCTTTCCATTCTATTCCATTCCATTCCTCTGCAATCTATTCCATTCCATTCCTTTCCATTCCTCTCCATTCCATTACATTCCCTTACATTCTATTACATTCCATACCTCTCTATTCCATTCCTCTCCATTCTGTTCCTTTCCGATTCATTTCATTCCATTCCTTTCCATTCCTCTCCCTTCCATTCCTCTCCAATCCTTTCCACTCCATTCCAGTCCTCTCCATGCCATTCCATTCCATCCATTCCTCTGCTTTCCATTCCTCTCCTTTCCTTTCTTCTCCATCACAATCCTCTCCATTCCTTCCTCTCTATTCCCTTCCATTTCATTCCATTCCGTTTCATTCCTCACCATTTCATTCCATTTATCTCCATTCCATCCCATCTCATTCCATTTCCCTCTATTCTTTCCCATTCCAACCCATTGCATTCCGTTCCTCTCCATTCCCTTCTATCCCATTCCATTCCACTACATTCCATTCTTCTCCACTCCACTCCATTGCATTCCCTTCCTTTCCAGTTTATTCCTTTCACTCAATACCACTCCATTCCCTTCCAACCCTCTGCATTCTTTTCCATTACATTCCATTCAATTCCATTCCTCTTCATTCTATTCTTTTCTCTTGCATTCCTCTGTATTCTATTCCATTCCATTGCTCTGCATTCCACTAAACTCCATTCTATTCCACTCCATGCCTTTCACCTTCTTTCCTTCCATTCCATTCCATTCCTCTACATCCCATTCCATTCCTCTTCATTCCATTCCTTTTCATTTCACCTTGTTCCATTACATTCCACTCCATTCCATTCCATTCCTCTCGATTCCATTCCATTCCTTTCCATTATACTCTTCTCCTTTCCATTCCATTCCATTCCACTCCATTCCATTGCATTCCTCTCCATTCCATTCTTCTGTTTTCATTTCCTTCCCATTCCATTCCATTCCTTTATATTCCATTCCATTCCTCTACATTCCATTCCTTTCCTTTTCATTCCGTTCCTTTCCATTCCACTCCACTCACGTCCATTCCAATTCATTCTATTCATTCCATTCGCTCCATTTCATTCCACTCCTCTCCATTCCTTTCCTCTTTGTTCCAGTCCATTCCTCTCCATTCTATTCCATTCCTTTCCATTCCATTCAATTTCTTTCTTATTCATTCCATTCCATCCATTTCTCTCCATTCCTTTCCTCTCCATTACTTTCCATTCAATTAATCCCTATTCCATTATATTTCATTTCATTCCAATCCTCTCCATTCATTCCACTCAAACCCATTCCACTCCATTCCATTCAATTCCATTCCACTCAATTCCATTTCTCTCCAGTCCATTCCTCTTCGTTCCATTCCTCTCCATTCCATTCCATTTCTCTCCTTTCCTTTACATTCCATTGCATTCCTCTACATTATATTAAACTCCACTACATTCCATTCCTTTCCAATTCACTCCATTTCAATCCATTCCACTCCAGTCCTGTCCATTCCACTCCATTCCATTCCATTCCGTTACATTTCATTCCATTCCATTTACCCTGTTCAATTCCTCTCCATTTCACTCCATTCGATTCCATTCCTATCCATTTCATTCCTTTTCTATCCGTTTCATTCCATTCCTCTCCATTCCATTCCATTACTCTCCATTCTATTCCATTGCATTGCATTCTGCCTATTCCATTCCCTTCCATTCCCTTCCATTCCATTCCATTCCATTCCTCTCTTTTCCATTCCATTACGTTCCAACCCTTTCCAACCCTCTCCATTCAGTTCCATTCCTTTCCTCTACATTCCCTTTCATTCCATTCAAGTACAATCCATTCCTCTCCATTCCATTGTATTCCAATCGTCTCCATTCCATTCGTCTCCATTCCATTCAATTCCATTTCTCCATTCCATTCCTCTCCATTCCATGGCATTCCATTACATTGTCTGCAATTCATTCCATTCCATTCCTCTCCATTCCATTCCGTTCCTTCCTTATACATACTACTCCATTCATTCCATTTCTCTCCATTCCATTCCATGCCATTGTATTCCATTCTATTCCTCTCCATTCCATTCCATTACAATACATTCCACTCCATTCCATTCCTTTTTCCTCCAATTCCTTCCATTCCATTCGTTTCCCCTCTGTTCCATTCTATTCCATTCCAATCTATTCTAATCCATTCCATTCCAATCCTCTCCAATCCATACTTCTCCATTCCTCTCTATTCCAATCCACTCCATTCCATTTCTCTCCAATCCATTCCTCTCCAATTCATTCCACTCCAATCTTCTCCATTCCTTTCTTTTCCTCTCCTTTCCATTGCGTCCATTCCAATCCTCTCCATTCCATTCCATTTCATTCCTCCATTCCATTCCTCTCCATTCCTTTCCATTCCCTTCCATTAAATTAAATGCCACTCCATTCCATTCTTCTCGATTCCATTCCATTCCATTCCATTCTGTTCCATTCCATTCCTCTCCAATCTATTCCATTATACTCTTCTCCATTCAATATCATTCCACTTCATTCCATTTCATTCTTCTCCATTCCACTCTATTCCTCTCCTTCTACTGCATTCCACTTCATTCCACTCCACTCCATTCCTAAACCCTCCATTTCTTTCCATTCCACCCCAATCCATTCCATTCCATTCCATTCCATTCTACACCATTCCTTTCCTCGCCATTCAATTCCTTTACTTTCCATATCTCACTATAACATTCCATTCCAATCTATTCCATTTCTCTCCTTTTCTCTCCTGTCCATTCCATTCCACTCCATTCCTCCCCATTCCTTTCTATTCCTCTCCCTTCCATTGTTTCCATTCCAATCCTCTCCATTCTATTCCATTCCATTCCATTTGTTCCACTCCATTCCATTCCTCTCCATTGCTTTCCATTCCCTTCCATTATATTAAATGCCATTCAATGTCATTCCCTTCCACTCGATTCCATTCCATTCCATTCCACTCCATTCCATTCCTCTCCATTCTATTCCATTATACTCTTTTCCATTCCATTCCATACAATTCCACTCCATTCCTTTCCTCTCCAATCCACGTCATTCCTTTCCTTCTACTGCATTCCACGCCATTCCCTTTCATTCCACTCCACTCCCTTTCATTCCACTCCACTCCATTCCAAATCCCTCCATTTCATTCCATTCCTCTCCCTTCCATTCCATTCCATTCCATTCTACTCCAATCCTTTCATCACCATTCAATTCCTATCCTTTCCCTTACTCGCTATAACATTCCATACAATTTTATTCCATTTCTTTCTTTCCATTACTCTGCATTCCATTCCTGTCCCTTCAATTCCATTCCTTTCCATTGCATTCCTTTCCAATCCTCTCCATTCCATTCTATTCCATTCCATTCCATTTCTCTCCTTTTCATTGCATTCTATTCCATTCGATTCCATCCCTCTCAATTTCTTTATATTCCTTTCCTCTCCATTCCATTCCATTCAATTCCATTCCTCTCCATTCCATTCCATTTCCCTCCATTCCATTCCATTCCTCTCCACTCCATTCCATTGTCCTCCAAACCATTCCATTTCAACACATTCCATTCCTTTCCATTCCATTCCAATCCATACTACTCCACTCCATTCCAATCTTCTCCATTCGATTTCACTCCATTGCTCTCCAATCCATTTCTCTCCATTCCATTCCTCTCCATTCCATTCCTCTCCATTCCATTCCAATCCTTTTCTCTCCATTCCATTCTTTTCCTTGCCATTCCATTCCTCTCCACTCCATTCTTCGGTTTTCCAGTCCTCTCCCATCCATTCCACTCCATTCCTCTCCATTTCGTTCCTCTCCATTCCATTCCATTTCCCTCCATTCCATTTCTCTCTCATCCATTCCTCTCATTCTTCCCATTCCACTCCATCGATATTATTCTTTCCAATCCTCTCCATTCCATTCCATTCCACTCGATATCTCTCTATTCCATTCTTAACCATTAAATTCCATTCCATTCCTCTCCATTCCATTCCATTCCTCTACATTACATTCCTTTCCATTTCACTCTAATCCATTCCATTCCACTCCACTCCTTTCCATTCCATTCCATTTCATACCATTCCTCCCCATTGTATTCCATTCCTTTCAATTCCATTCAATTCCTTTCCATTTCATTCCATTTCATCCATTAATCTCCAGTCTTTTCATCTCCATTGCTTTCCATTCCATTGATCTCCATTCTATTATATTCCCTTCCTTTCTATTCCACTCCGTTCCATTCCTCTCTTTTCCTTTCCATTCCAATCCATTCCTTTACATTTCATTCCGTTCCTCTACATTCCATTCCTTTCCATTTCACTCCAATCCATTACATTTCACTCCACTCCAGTCCATTCCACTTCGCTCAATATAAATGCCCTCCATTCTGTTCCATTACATTCCATTCCTGTTACCCCGTTTCATTCTTCTCCATTTCACTCCATTCCATTCCATTCCTCTCCACTTCATTCCACTCCTCTGCAATCCATTCCATTCCTCTCCTTTCTCTTCTATTGCACTCCATTTCATTTCTCTCCATTCCACTCCATTCCATTCCATTTCACTCCTCCTTATTCCATTCCCTTCCTTTCCCTTCCTTTCCATTATATTCCTCATCATTTCATTCCAATTCTCTCCATTGCTTTCCATTCTATTCCATTCCATTCCTCTGCATTCCATTCCATTCCATTCCTTCCCCTTCCTCTCCATTCCATTCCATTCGCTTACGTTCTATTACATTCCATACCTCTCTATTGCATTCCTCTCCATTCTGTTCCTTTCCGTTTCATTTTATTCCATTCCTTTCCATTCCTCTCCCTTTCATTCCTCTCCAATCCTTTCCACACCATTCCAATCCTCTCCATGCCATTCCTTTCCATTCCATTCCATCCATTTCCCTACTTTCCATTCCTCTCCTTTCCTTTCTTCTCCATCACAATCCTCTCCATTCCTTCCTCTCCATTCCCTTCTATTTCATTCCATTCCGTTTCATTCCTCACCATTTTATTCTATTTCTCTCTATTCCATCCCATTCCATTCCATTTCTCTCCATTCTTTCCCGTTCCAATCAATTGCATTCCGTTCCTCTCCATTCCATTCTATCCCATTCCATTGCACTCCATTCCATTCTCCTCCACTCCACTCCATTGCATTCCCTTCCTTTCCATTTTATTCTGTTCACTCCATTCCACTCCATTCCCTTCCAACCGTCTCCATACCTTTCCATTCCATTCCATTCAATTCCGTTCCTCTCCATTCTATTCCATTCCCTTGTATTCCTCTGTATTCCATTCCATTCCATTCCTCTGCATTCCACTAAACTCCATTCTATTGCACTCCATGCCATTCGCCTTCCTTCCTTCCATTCCATTCCATTCCTCTATATCCCATTCCATTCCTCTTCATTCCATTCCGTTTCATTTCACCTTGTTCCATTACTTTCCACTCCAATCCATTCATTCCATTCCATTCTTCTTAAGTCCATTCCATTCCTTTCCATTATACTCTTCTCCTTTCCATTCCATTCCATTCCACTCCATTCCATTGCATTCCTCTCCATTCCATTCCTCTGTTTTACTTTCCATTCCATTCCATGCCTTTATATTACATTCCATTGCTGTACATTCCATTCCTTTCCATTTCATTCCGTTCCTTTCCATTCCACTCCACTCACGTCCATTTCACTCCATCCAATCCATTCCATTCGCTCCATTCCATTCCACTCCACTCCATTTCTTTTCTCTTTGTTCCATTCCATTCCTCTCCATTCCATTCCTCTCCTTTCCATTCCATTCCATTCCTTTCCTTTTCTTTCCATTACATCCATTCCTCTCCATTCCTTTCCTCTCCATTCCTTTCCATTCAATGAATCTCTATTCCATTATATTTCATATCATTCCATTCCTCTCCATTAATTCCAATCAAACCCATTCCACTCCATTCCATTCAATTCCATTCCACTCCATTCCATTTCTCTCCAGTCAATTCCTCTTTGTTCCCTTCCTCTCCATTCCATTCCATTCCTCTCCATTCCCTTCCTCTCCTTTCCTTTACATTCCATTCCATTCCTCTACATTATATTACACTCCTCTACATTCCATTCCTTTCAATTTCACTCGATTGCAATCCATTCCACTGCACTCCTCTCCATTCCACTCCATTCCTTTCCATTCCTCTCCATTCCGTTACATTTCATTCCATTCCATTTACCCCGTTCAGTTCCTCTCCATTTGACTCCATTCGATTCCGTTCATCTCCATTTCATTCCTTTCCTTTCCGTTTCATCCCATTCCTCTCCATTCCATTCCATTCCATTCCATTCCTCTCCATTCCATTCCATTGCATTGCATTCTCTATTCCTTTCCCTTCCATTCCATTCCATTCCATTTCATTCCTCACCACTTCATTCCATTTATTTCCATTCCTTTCCATTCCATACTATTCCATTCCTCTCCGTTCCATCCCATTCCATTTTAATCCATATTACCCCACTCCATTCCATTCTTCTCCATTCTGTTCCACTCCATTACTCCACATTCCATTCGTCTCCATTCCATTCCATTCCTCTCCATTCCATTCCACTCCATTCCATTCCTCTTCATTCCTTTCCATTCCTTTCTATTCCATTCTAATCCTCTCCACTCCATTCTATTCCATTCGTTTTCATTCTATTCCTCTCCATTCTTTTCCTTTCACTTCCACTTCATTCCATGCCATTCAATTCCATTCCTCTCAACTTCATTCCATTCCATTCCATTCCTCTCCATTCCATTCAATTAATCTCTATTCCATTCCATCCCACTCAATCACATTCCATTCCATTCTTCTCCATTCCACTTTATGCCTCTACATTCTATTGCATTCCACGTCATTTCATTCCATTCCACACATTCCATTCCATTTCATTCTACTTCATTCCTTTCCTTTCAATTCCTTTCCATTCCATTCCTCTCCAATCCTTTCCATTTCTCTCCATTCCATTCCTATCCATTCCAATCCTCTCCATTCCATTCCTTTCCAATCCATACCATTCCTCTCCATTACATTCCTCTATTTCTTTCCATTCCCTTCCATTAAATTCTATGCCGTTAAATTCCATTCCATTCCATTCCTCTTGATTCCATTCCTTTCCATTCCATTCCTCTCCATTCCGTTCCCTTAATCTCTATTCTATTCTATTCCACTCCAATCTCTTTCCTTCCATTCCTCTCCATTCCACTCTACTCCTCTCCATTCTAATGCATTCCATACCCTTCCATTTTATTCCACTCCATTCCATTCCAATTTCCTTCCATTTCATTACATTCCATTCTATTCTACTCCATTCCTGTCATCTAAATTCAATTCCTCTTCTTTCCATTACTCTCTATAACATTCCAATCCCCTCCATTCTATTACATTCCTTTCCATTTCTCTTCTATCCATTCCTCTCTCATTCCATTCCATTGTATTCCATTCAATTCCCTTCCATTCCTCTCCATTCCATTCCATTCCTTTCCATTACATTCCATTCCAAATCTCTCCATTCCATTCATTTCCATTCCATTCCATTCCTTTCCATTCTATTGCATTCCATTCCATTCCTCTCCATTCCTTTCAATTCCATTCCTCTCCTTTTCGTTCCTTTCCATTCATTTCAATTCCATTCCTTTCAATTCCATTCCATTCCTCTCCATTCCATTCCATTCCTCTCCATTCCAATCCATTCCTCACCACTCCATACCATTCTTCTCCTTTCCATCCCATTCCATTCCATTCCATCGTCCTCCAATCCATTCCATTCCAATCCATACTACTCCACTCCATTCCATTCCTCTCCATTCCACACTTCTGCATTCCTCTCCATTTTCTCCTCTCCATTCCTTTCCGTTCTTCTCCATCCGTTCTTCTCTATTCCAATCCTCTCCATTCCGTTCCATTTTTTTATTCCATTCCATTCCATTCCATACACCCCTTTTCTTTTCCTAGCCATTTCATTCCATTCCATTTCGCTCCATTCCATTCGATTTCACTACATTTGATTCGATTCCATTCCATTCCGTTCCTCTTCATTCTGTTCCATTCCCTTCCACTCCATTCCATTCCTTTCCATTTCATTCAATCCCATCCAATCCTCTCCATTCCTTTCCTCTCCATTCCATTCCATTCCATTCCTCTCCATTCCATTCCACTCCATTCAAATCCACCCTATTCGATTGCAATTTA
Organism: Carlito syrichta; assembly: GCF_000164805.1. Lineage (NCBI taxonomy): Eukaryota > Metazoa > Chordata > Mammalia > Primates > Tarsiidae > Carlito > Carlito syrichta. Next base: position 255,886 of record NW_007252878.1, read on the forward strand.
TTCCATTCCATTTCATTTCTTTTCATTCCATTCCAATCCTTTCCATTCCATTCCTTTTCATTCTATTCCTCTACATTCCATTCCATCTAATTCTATTCCTCTTCATTCCATTTCTCTCTTTTCCTTTTCTTTCCATTACATTCCTCTCCATTTCATTCCTTTCCTCAACATTGCAATCCTTTCCTTTCCTCTCCGTTCCATTCCATTCTATACCACTCCACTCCATTCCACTCCTCTCCATTCGATTTCACTCCATTACTCTCCAGTCAATTTCTCTCTATTCCTCCCATTCCATTCCTCTGCGTTCCATTCCAATCCATTCCTCTCCATTCCATTCTTCTCCATACCATTCCATTCTTCTCCATTCCGTTCTTCAGTTTTCCAGTTCTCTCCCATCCATTCCACTCCATTCCTCTCCATTTCATTCCTCTCCATTCCATTCCATTCCTCTCCATTCCATTCCTCTCCCATCCATTCCTCTCCTTTTTTCCATTCCACTCAATCGATATTCTCCTTTCCAATCCTCTTCATTCCATTCCATTCCTCACTATTCCACTCTTAACCATTAAATTCCATTCCATTCCTCTCCATTCCATTCCATTCCTTTACATTACATTACTTTCCATTTCACTCTATTATATTCCATTCCACTCCACTCCTTTCCATTCCATTCCATTGCATTCCTTACCATTCCTCCCCATTCTATTCCATTCCTTTCAATTCCATTCCATTCCTTTCCATTTCATTCCATTTCATCCATTACTCTACATTCTTTTTATCTCCATTCTTTTCCATTTCATTGATCTCCATTATGTTATATTCCTTTCCTTTCTATTCCACTCCATTCCATTCCTCTCCTTTCCTTCCCATTTCATTCCTTTCCTTTACATTCCATTCCGTTCTTCTGCATTCCATTCCTTTCCATTTCACTCCAATCCATTACATTTCACTCCACTCCAGTCCATTCCACTTCGCTCAGTATAAATGCTTTCCATTCCTTTCCATTACATTACATTCCTGTTACCCCGTTCCATTCTTCTTCATTTCACTCCATTCCATTCCATTCCTCTCCATTTCATTCCATTCCTCCCCATTCCATTCCTCTACATTCCATTCCATTCCATTCCTCTCTATTCCACTCCATTCCATTTTTTTCATTACTTTCGTTCCTCTCCATTCGATTTGTCTCCATTCCAATCCTCTCCATTTCATTCCATTCCATTGGTCTCCATTCCATTCCTCTCCATTCCTTTCCATTCCCTTCCATTTCATTCTGTGCCATTCTATTCCATTACATTCCATTGCTCTCGACTCCATTCCATTCCAGTCCATTCCTCTCCATTCCATTCAATTAATCTCTATTCCTTTCCATCCCACTCAATCACATTACCAATCCATTTTTCTCCATTCCACTTTATGCCTCTACATTCTACTGCATTCCATGCCATTCCATTCCATTCTACTCCATTACATTCCAATCCTCTCCCTTCTATTCCATTCCATTCCATTCTACTCCATTTCTTTCCTCTCCATTCAATCCCTCTCAAATCTGTTACTCTCTATAACATTCTATTCCGTTCCTTTCTGTTACATTTCTCTCTTTTCCATTCTTCTCCATTCCCTTCCATTCCATTCCTCTCCCTTCCATTCCATTCCATTCATTTCCATTCCAGTACAGTACTCTCCATTCAGTTCGATTGCTCTCTATTCCATTCCTCTCCATTCCATTGTATTCTATTCCATTCCTTTCCATTCCTTTCAAATAAATTCGTGTCCATTCAAATTCATTCCATTCCTTTTCATTGCATTTCATTCTACTCCATTCTATCCCACTAAATTCCTTTCCATTCCATTCAAATCCATGCCATTCCTCTACAATCCACTCATTCCATTCTACTCCATCTCATTCCTTTCCCTTCCCCTAAGTTCCATTCTTCAACATTTCATTCCTCTCCATTCCATTCCATTCCATTCCATTCCATTCCATTCCATTCCATTCCATTCCTCACATTTCCATTCCATTCCTCTCCATTCCATTCCAATCCTCTCCATTCAATTCCATTTCACTCAATTAGAGTCGATACTATTCGATTCCATTCTATTCCTCTCCATTCCTTTCCATTCCAATCCTCTCCATTCCATTTGATTCCCCTGTCTTCCATTCCATTCCTTTCCATTCCATCCCATTTCATACGTTGCCATTCTGTCACATTCCATTCCATTGCTTTCCATACAAATCCAAACCATTCCTCTCCAATCCACTCCATCCATTCCACTCCACTCCATTCCATTTCATTCCATTCCATTCCATACCTCTCCATTCCATTCCTCTCCATTCCATTCAATTGTAATCCTCTCCATTCCATTTCATTTCAACATTTGAGTCTATATAATTTGATTCCATTCCATCCATTCCATTCCTCTCCATTCCATTCCATTCCTCTCCATTCCATTCTTTTCCTTTCCAATCCATCTTTCCAATCAATTCATCTCCATTCCATTTCTCTCCATTCCATTCCATTACTTTCCTCTCCATTCCATTCCATTTCTCCTTTTGATTCGATATGATATTGATTTGATTCCATTCCATCCATTCCATTCCTCTGCATTCCATTCCATTCCTCTCCATTCCATTCTATTCCTTTCCAATCCATCTTTCCAATCAATTCCTCTCCATTCCATTTCTCTCCATTCCATTCCATTACTTTCCTCTCCATTCCATTCCTTTCCATACCATCCCATTCCATACCTCTCCATTCCATTCCTCTACATTACATTTAATTTCATTCCTCCACATTCCATGCCTTTCCATTTCATTCCATTCTTCTCCATTCCATTCCTCTCCCTTCCTTTCCACTTCATTCACCTCCACTCCATTCCTCTACATTACATTACATTCCTCTCCATTCCATTCCACTCCATTCCATTCCTCTTCATTCCGTTCCATTCCAGTCCATTCCCTTTCTCCCTGTTCCCATCCTCTCCATTCCCTTCCATTCCATTCCTCTACAATTAATTCCTCTCCATTCCTTTCCATTCCTTTCCATTCCATTCCATGCCATTCAATTTCATTACATTCCATTCCTCTCCACTCTCTTCCATTCCATTCCATTCCAAACATTCCATTCCATTAATCTGTATTCCATTCCATTCCATCCCACTCTATCACATTCCATTCCATTCCTCTCCCCTCCCTCCATGCCTCTACATTCTACTGTATTCCATGCCATTCCATTCCATTCCACACTATTCCATTCCAATTCTCTACATTTCATTCCACTCCTCTCCCTTCCATTCCATTCTCTTCCATTCCATTCTATTCCATTCCATTACATTCCTCTCCAGTCCTCTACATTCAGTTCGATTCCATTTCTTTCGATTCCATTGCATTCAATTACATTCGATTCGTTTCTAATCCTCTTCATTCCATACCATTCAATTCGTCTCCATTCAGTCCCAATCCATTACTTTCCATTACCTTCCATTCCACTACATTCTACCCAACTCTATTCCATTCCATTCCATTCAAATCCATACCATTCCTCTCCAATCCACTGCATTCCATTCCACTCCATTCCATTCAATTCCATTCATCTCCATTCCATTCCATTTCTCTCGACTCCGTTCCATTCCTCTCCACTCCATTTCATTGTCCTCCAAACCATCCATTCCAACACATTCCATACCTCTCCATTCCATTCCATTCCATTCCAATCCATACTACTCCACTCCATTTCATTCCTCTCCATTCGATTTCACTCCATTACTCTCCAATCCATTTCTCTCCATTCCATTCCATTCCTCTCCATTCCATTCCTCTCCGTTTCATTCCAATTCATTACTCTCCATTCCATTCTTCTCCATGCCATTCCATTCCTTTCCATTCCGTTATTCAGTTTTTCAGGCTTTTCCAATCCATTCCACTCCATTCCTCTCCATTTCATTCCTATCCATTCCATTCCATTTCATTCTCCAGTATTCCATTGCATTCCTCTCCTTTCCATTGCATTCCCTTCCAATCCTTTCCAATCCTCTCCACTAAGTTCTATTTTTTTCTTCTCCATTCCCTTACATTCTATTGAAGTATAAACCATTCCTCCCCATTCCATTGTATTCCATTCGTCTACATTCCATTCGTCTCCATTCCATTCAATTCCATTCCTCTCCATTCCATTCCTTTACTCTCCATTCCATTCCATTCCATTTTCTTCATTCCATTCCATTCCATTCCTCTCCGTTCCATTCCCTTCCTTCCTAATCCATACGACTCTATTTGTTCCATTTCTCTGCCTACCATTCCATGTCATTCTATTCCATTCTACTCCTCTCCATTCAATTCCTTTACACTCCATTCCACTCCATTCCATTCCATTTTCCATCAAATCATTCCATTGCATTAGATTCCCCTCTGTTCCATTCCTTTCCATTCCAATCTATAATACTCCATTACATTCCAATCCTCTCCGGTCCATACTTCTCCATTCCTCTCTATTCCATTCCATTCCACTCCATTCCACTCCATTCCTCTCCATTCCATTTTTCTCCATTCCATTCCACTCCATTCCTCTCCATTACTCTCCATTCCTTTCTATTCCTCTCCATTCCATTGCTTCCATTCCGATCCTTTTCATTCCATTCAATTACATTCCTCTCCATTGCAGTCTATTTCTCTTGATTCCATTCCATTCCTCTCCACTCCATTCCATTGTCCTCCAAACCATTCCATTCCAACACATTCCATTTCACTCCGTTCCATTCCATTCCATTCCAATCCATACTACTTCACTCCATTCCATTCCTCTCCATTCGATTTCACTCCAATACTCTCCAATCCATTCCTCTCAATTCAATTCCATTCCTCTCCATTCCATTCCAATTCTTTCGTCTCCATTCAATTCTTCTCCATGCCATTTCATTCCTCCCCATTCCGTTCTTCAGTTTTCCAGTCCTCTCCAATTCACTCCATTCCAATCCTCTCCATTTCATTCCCCACCATTCCATTCCATTCCATTCTCCGGTATTCCATTCCATTCCTCTCCTTTCCATTGCATTCCCCCCAATTCTTTCCAATCCTCTCCATTCAGTTCCATTTTTTTCTTCTCCATTCCCTTCCATTCCATTCAAGTATAATCCATTCCTCTCCATTCCATTGTATTCCAATCGTCTACATTCCATTCATCTCCACTCCATTCAATTCCATTCCATTCCTCTCCATTCCATTCCATTCCATTCCATTGTCTTCAATCCATTCCTTTCCATTCCTCTCCATTCCATTCCACAACTTCCTAATCCATTCTACTCCATTTGTTCCATTTCTCTCCCTATCATTCCATGCCATTCTATTCCATTCCACTCCTCTCCATTCCATTCCATTCCACTCCATTCCACTCCATTCTATTCCATTTTTCAATTCATTCCTTTGCATTTGATTCCCCTTTGTTCCATTGCATTCCATTCCAATCTATAATAATCCATTACATTCCAATCTTCTCCAATCCATACTTTTAAATTCCTCTCTATTCCATTGCACTCAATTTCATTCCATTCCTCTCCATTCCATGCCTCTCCTTTCCATTCCAATCCATTCTTCTCCATTCCTTTCTATTCCTCTCCATTCCATTGCTTCCATTTCAATCCTCTCCATTCCATTCCATTCCACTCCATTCTATTACTCTCCATTCCTTTCCATTCCCTTCCATATAGATTAAATATCATTCCATTGCAATCCCCTCGATTCCATTCCATTCCATTCCTCTCCATTCTATTTCATTATACTCTTCTTCATTCCATTCCATACCATTCCACTGCATTCCATTCCATTCCTCTCCATTCCACTCCATTCCTCTCCTTCTACTACATTCCACGCCATTCCATTTCATTCCACTCCCCTCCATTCCACTCCATTCCTCGCCATACCTTTCTATTCCTCTCAGTTACATTGCTTCCATTCCATCCTCTCCAATCCATTCCAATCCATTACATTTCATTCCATTCCAATCCATTCCATTCCTCACCATTCCATTCCTCTCCATTCCTTTCCATTCCCGTCCATTAAATAAATGCCATTTCATTCCATTCCTTTCAACTTGATTCCATTCCATTCCATTCCATTCCTCTCCCTTCCATTCCTCTCCATTCCATTCAATTATACTCTTTTTCAGTCCATTCCATCCAATTCCACTCCCTTCCACTCCTCTCCAATCCACTCCATTCCTTTCCTTCTACTGCATTCCACGTATTTCTATTTCATTCCACTCCACTCCATTCTGATTCTTTCATTTCATTCCATTCCTCTCCCTTCCATTTCATTCCATTCCATTCTACTCCATTCCTTTCATCGCCATTCAATTCTTTTCTTTTACTCACTATAACATTCCATTCCATTTTATTCCATTTCTCTCTTTCCATTACTCTCCATTCCATTCCATTCCATTCCTGTCCCTTCAATTCCATTCCTTTCCATTCCTTTTCTTTCAAATCCTCTCCATTCCATTCGATTCCATTTCATTCCATTTCTCTCCATTCCATTGCATTCTATTCAATTTGATTCCATTCCTCTCCATTCCTTTCCATTCCACTCTACTCCTTTCCATTCCATTCCATTTCATACCATTCCTTCCCATTCTATTGCATTCCTTTCAATTCCTTTCCATTTCATTCCATTTCATCCATTAATCTCCATTCTTTTCCTCTCCATTCCTTTCCATTCCAGTCATCTCCATTCTATTATATTCCTTTCCTTTCTATTCCACTCCATTCTATTCCTGCCCTTTCCTTTCCATTCCATTCCATTTCTTTACATTCCATTCCTCTACATTCCATTCCTTTCCATTTCATTACATTCCACTCCACTCCAGTTCATTCCACTCCGCTCAATATGAATGCTCTCCATTACATTCCATTACATTCCGTTCCTGTTACCACATGCCATTCTTCTCCATTTCACTCCATTCCATTCCATTCCTCTCGATTCCATTCCTCTCCATTCTCTTCCATTACACTTTATTTCATTCCTCTCCATTCCACTCCATTCCATTTCATTCCTTTCATTCCTCTCCATAAACTCAATTCCATTCCATTCCATTCCTTCTTATTCCATTCCCTTCCATTCCATTTTATTCCTCACCATTTCAATACAATTCTCTCCATTGCTTTTCATTCTATTCCATTCCATTCCTCGGCATTCCATTCCATTCCATTCCATTCCATTCCATTCCTTTCCATTCCATTCCTCTCCATTCCATTACATTCCCTTACATTCTATTACATTCCACACATCTCTATTCCATTCTTCTCCATTCCATTTTTCTCCGTTTCATTCCACTCCATTCCTTTCCATTCCTCTCCCTTCCATTCGTCTCCAATCCTTTCCACTTCATTCAATTCATCTCCATGCCACTCCTTTCCATTCCATTCCATTCCATACCTCTACTTTCCATTCCTCTCCTTTCCTTTCTTCTCCATTACAATCCTCTCCGTTCCTTCCTCTTCATTCCCTTCCATTTCGTTCCATTCCGTTTCATTCCTCACCATTTCATTCCATTTCTCTCCATTCCATCCCATTCCATTCTATTTCTCCCCCTTCTTTCCCATTCCATTCCATTGCATTCCATTCCTCTCCATTCCAGTCTATCCCATTCCATTCCACTCCATTCCATTCTTCTCCACTCCACTCCATTCCATTCCATTCCATTTTAGTCCATTCACTCCATTCCACTCCATTGCCTTCCAATCCTCTCCTTTCCATTCCATTCCATTCCTCTCCATTCTATTCCATTCCCTTGCTTTACACTCTATTCCACTCCATTCCATTCCTCTGTATTCCACTTCTCTCCAATCTATTCCACTCCAGTCCACTCCCTTCCTTTCCTTCCATTCCATTCCATTCCTCTACACCCCATTCCATTCATCTACATTCCATTCCTTTTCATTTCACTCCGTTCCATTCCATTCCACTACATTCCATTCATTCCATTCCATTCCTCTCGATTCCATTTCATTCCATTCCATTATACGATTCTTCCTTCTTTCCCATTCCATTCCATTCCACTCCATTCCATTCCATTCCTCTTCATTCCATTCCTCTCTTTTCCTTTCCATTCCATTCCATTCCTTTTTATTACATCCCATTCCTCTACATTCCATTCCTTTCCATTTCACTCCATTCCTTTCCATTCCACTCCACTCCCGTTCATTCCACTCCATCCAATCCATTCCTCTACATTATGTTCCATTACATTCCATGCCATTTACCCCGTTCCATTCCTCTCAATTTCACTCCATTCATTCCATTACTGTCCATTTTATTCCATTCCTCTCCATTCCATTGCATTCGATTCCATTCCATTGCATTCCACTCTATTCCATTACATTCCATTCCATTCCCCTCCTTTCCTCTCCATTCCACTCCATTCCATTTCATTCCATTCCATTCAATTCCATTCCACTCCAGTCCTCTCCATTCAGTTCGTTTCCACTCTATTCCATTCCTCTCCATTCCATTACGTTTAATTCCATTCGATTCTGTTCTATTCCTCTCCATTTCTTTCCATTCCATTCGTCTCCATTCCATTTCATTCCATTCCATTACTCATTCCAATCTATTCTATTCCACGCCACTCCATTCCATTCCATTCCATTGAAATCCATACCATTACTCTCCAATTCACTCCATTCCCATCCACTCCATTCCATTCCGTTCCATTGCATTCCATCCCATTCTTCCCAGTCCATTCCTCTCCATTCCAATCCATTCCAACGCTCTTCATTCCATTCCACTCCTTTCCATTGCCATAAATTCCATTCCTCTCCATTCCTTTCCACTCCATTGCATTCCATTCCATTCGATTCCATACCTCCCCATTTCATTCCTCTCCATTCCATTCCATTCCAATCCTCTCCTTTCCAATCCAGTTCACTCCATTCGTGTGACTTGATTCGATTCTATTCCAATCCATTCCATTCCTTTCCATTCCAATTCATTCCTTTCCATTCCATCTTTTCCATCCATTCCTCTCCATTCCATTCCTCTCTGTTCCATTCCATTCCATTCCTCTCCATTCCATTCCTTTCCATTCCTCTCTATTAAATTCCACTCCCCTCCATTCCATTCCATTTCCTTCCATTCCATTCCAATCCATTCTAAACCTCAGCATTCCATTCCTCTCCATTACATTCTGTTGGAATCCTCTATATTTCATTCCATTCCCTCTATTCCATTCCTCTCCATTCAACTCCATTCCAGTCTATGCCACTCCATTCCATTCCTCTCAATTCCTCTCCATTCCATTTCATTCCATTCTATTCCATTCTTCTCCATTCCATTCAAGTATAATCCATTCCTCTCCATTCAATTGCATTCCAATCGTCTCCATTCCATTCCTCTCCATTCCATTCCACTCCTCTCCATTCCACTCTTCTCCATTCCATTCCACTCCTCTCCATTCCATTCCATTCCATTCCTCTCTATTCCATTCCATTCATCTCCATTCCGTTCTATTCCTTTCCATTCCTCTAAATTCTGTTCCATTGCATTTCTCTCCATTCCATTCCATCCCTCTCCGTTCCATGCCATTCAATTCCGTTGTCTTCCAATCTATTCCTTTCCATTCCTCTACGTTCAATTCTACTCCTTTCCAGTCCATATTACTCAATTCCATTCCATTTCTCTCCAATCCATTGCATTTCTCTTAATTCCATTCCATTTCTCTCCATTCCATTACAATCCTTTCCCTTCCACTCCATTCCATTTCATTGTACTCCAATTCATTCCATTCCATTCCATTCCTCTCCGTTCCATTCCATTTCATTCCAATCCAAACAACACCACTCCAATCAAATCCTCTCCTTTCCATTCTTCTCCATTCCTCACTATTCCATTCCTCTCCATTCCATTCAATTCTTTTCCATTCCCTTCCTCTCCATTCCATTCAACTCCATTCCTCTCCGTTCATTTCTCTCCATTCCATTCCCCTCCATTACATTCCATTATATTCCATTTCATTCATCTCCATTCCATTCCTCACCATTCCTTTCTAGTCCCATCCATTAAATTCCATGCCATTCCATTCCATTCCACTCAGTCTAATTCCCTTCCATTATATTCCTCTCCATTACATTTCATTAATCTCTGTTCCATTCCATTTCATTCCATTCCACTCCATTCCATTCCTCTCCATTCCACTGCATTACTCTCCATTCTACTGCGTTCCATGCCATTCCATTTCATTCCACTCAATTCCATTACAATTCCCTCCATGTCACTTCTTTAGTCTCCCTTCCATTCCATATCATTCCATTCTACTCCATTCGTTTTCTCTCCATTCAGTTCCTCTCCTTTCCATAACTCTCTATAACATTCCATTCCATGCTATTCCATTTTTCTCCTTTCCATTCCTCTCCATTACCTTCCATTCTTCTCCCTTCCAAACATTTCCTTTCCATTCCATTCCATTCCACTCCTCTCCATTACATTCGATTCCATTCCACTCCATTCCATTGATTTCCATTCCATTCCTCTCCATTCCTTTCATTTCCATTCCTCTCCATTCCTTTCCTTTTCATTCCATTCAATTCCATTCCTCTCCATTCCATTCCATTTCTCTCAATTCCATTCCATTCCTCTCCATTCTGATCCATTCTTTTCCATTACATTCCATAACTCTCCATTCCATTTCATTCCATTCCATTTCATTCCATTGTCCTTCAATCCATTCCATTCCATTCCTATCCTCTACGTTTCAGTGCATTCCATTCCAATTCATTCGACTCCATATCATTCCATTCCTCTCCATTCCATTCCATTCCTCCCCATTCCATTACTCTCCCTTCCATTCCTATCCATTCCTTTCCATTCCTCTCCATTCCTTTCCATTCCTCTCCATCCGTTACTCTGTATTCCTTCCTCTCAATTCCATTACATTCCTTTCCATTCCAATCCTTTCCATTCTATACTTCTGCATTCCATTCCTAACCATTCCATTCCATTCAATTCCATTCCTTTTCATTACATTCCATTGGATTCGATTCCATTCGATTCTATTCCACTTCTCTCCATTCTATTCCATCTCATTCCAATCTATTCCATTGCTTTCCATTTCATTCTATTCCATCCATTCCTCTCCATTCTTTTCCTCTCCATTCAACTGCATTCCATTCATCTCTATTCAATTCCATTTCATTCCATTATTCTCCCTTTTATTCCACTCCAATTTATTAGAGTCCATTCCATTCCACTCCATTCCACTCCATTCCATTTCGCTCCATTCCATTCCAATCCTCTCCATTCCTTTCCTCTTTGTTCCATTTCTCTCCATTCCATTCAATTCCTTTCCAAGCCATTCCTCTCCATTCCCTTCCATTCCATTCCATTCCTTTCCATTCTATTCCACTCCTTTCCTTTCCATTACATTCCTTACCTATTCATTCAATTCCATCCATTCCTCTCCACTCCTTTCCACTCCATTCCTCTCCATTTAATTAATCTCCACTCCATTATATTCCATACCATTCAATTCCTCTCCATTCATTCCACTCAAACCCATTTCACTCCATTCCATTCCATTCCACTCCATTCCATTTCTCTCCATTCCATTCCTCTTCATTACATTCCTTTCCATTCCATTCCATTCCACTCCATTCCATTCCTCTCCTTTCCTTGAAATTCCATTTCATTCCTCTACATTAGATTACATTCCTCTGCATTCCATTCCTTTCCATTTCACTCCATTCCAATCCATACCGCTCCACTCCTGTTCATTCCACCCCACTCCTGTCCATTTCACTCCATTCCATTCCATTCCTCTCCATTCCATTCCATTCCTCTCCATTCCATTACCTTACTCTCCATTCCATTCCATTGGATTACATTCTCCCTATTCCATTCCCTTCCATTCCATTCCATTCTATTTCATTCCTTACCATTTCATTCCATTTTTCTCCATTCCTTTCCACTCCATACTATTCCATTCCTCTCCGTTGCATTCCATTCCAATCCATACTACTCCATTACATTCTGCTCCATTCCATTCAACTCCATTCCTCCCCATTCCATTCCTCTTCCTTCTATTCCATTCCATTCCATTCCATTCCCCTTCATTCCTTTCCATTCCTCTCCCTTCTATTCCAATCCTCACCATTCCATTCCATTCATTTCGACTCCATTCCATTCCTCTCCATTTCTTTCCATTCCCTTCCATTTCATTCCGTGCCATTCAATTCCATTACATTCCATTCCTCTCCATTCCATTCAATTAATCTCTATTCCATTCCATTCCACTCAATCACACTCCATTCCATTCTTCTCCATTCCACTTATGCCTCTACATTCTACTGCATTCCATGCCATTCCATTCCATTCCACACCATTCCATTCCAATCCTCTCCCTTCCATTACATTACATTCTACTCCATTCCTTTCCTCTTAATTCAATCCCTCTCCTTTCCTTTCCTCTTTATAAATTTCTATTCCATTCCTTTCTATTACATTGCTCTCCATTCCAATCTTCTTTCCGTTTCATTCAATTCCTCTCTCTTCCATTCCATTCCATTCCTTTCCAATCCACTCTAGTCCTTTCCATTCAGTTCTATTACACTCCACTCCATTTCTCTCCATTCATTGCATTCTGCTCCTTTCGATTCTATTCCATTCCTCTCTATTCCTTTCCATTCCATTCGTCTTCATTGAATTCCATTCCATTCCTTTCCATTGCATTCCATTCTACTTCATTCTATCCCACTAAATTCCGTTCCATTCCATTCAAATCTATAACATACCTCTACAATCCACTCATTCCATTCCACTCCATTCCATTCCTTTCCCTTCTCCTACATTCCATTCTTCCACATTCCATTCCTCTCCATTCCATTCCGTTCCATTCCTTTCCATTTCATACCTTTCATTTCCATTGCTCTCCATTCCATTCAATTCCAATCCTCTCCATTCTACTCCATTTCACTCCATTTGAGTCAATACTATTCGATGCCATTCCATTCCATTGTATTCCTCTCCATTCCATTCCATTCCTCTCCATTCCATTCGATTCCCCTCCCTTCCATTCCATTCCTTTTCTTTCCATTCCATTCCATTCCTCTCCATTCAATTCCATTCCTCATCATTCATTTCCTTTCCATTTTACTCTATTCCATTCCATTCCACTCCACTCCTTTCCATTTCATTCCTCGCCATCCTATTCCATTCCATCCCATTCCATTCCATTCATTTCCATTTCATTCCATTCTATCCATTCCTCTCCATTCCTTTCTTATCCATTCCTTTCCACTCCATTCATCTCCATCCCATTCCATTCTACTCCTCTCCATTCCATTCCATTCCATTCCACTCCATTCCATTCCACTCCATTCCACTCCATTCCATTTCTCTCTTTTCCATTCCGCTTCGTTCCATTCCTCTCCCTTTCATTCCATTCCATTCCACTTCCAGCCCGTCCATTCAGCTCGATTCCACTCCATTCCATTCCTCTCCATTCCATTGCATTGCAATCCATTCGATTCACTTCCATTCCTCTCGATTCCTTTCCATTACATTCGCCTTCATTCAATTCCATGCCATTCCATTCCATTTCACTCCATTCTATTTCACTCCATTCCATTCAAATCCATACCATTCCTCTCCAATCCTCTCCACTGCATTTCATTCCCATAAATTCCATTACTCTTCATTCCATTCCACTCTATTCCATTCCATTCCATTCCATTCAATTCCATTCCATTCCATTCCATATCACTCCATTCCATTTCTCTCCATTCCATTCCATCTATCCTCTCCATTCCATTCCATTTCACTCCATTTGATTTGATTGGAATCGATTCCATTCCAATCCATTCCTCTCCATTCCATTCCATTCCTCTGCATTCCATTCCATTCCTTTCCATTAAATCTTTTCCGTCCATTCCTCTCCTTTCCTTTCCTCTCCTTTCCATTTCTCTCCATTCCTCTCTCTTCAATTCCATTCCCCTCCAATCCATTCCATTCCTTTCCATTGCATTCCATTCCATACCTCTCCATTCCATTCCTCTCCATGAAATTCCAATCCATTTCTCTCCATTCCATTCCATACAACTACATTCCATTCCTCTCCATTCAACTACATTGCAATCCATTACACTCCATTCCATTTCATTCAATTTCACTCCATTCCATTCCATTCCATTCTATTTCATTCCATTTCATTCGATTGCATTCGAGCATAATCCATTCCTCTCCATTCCATTGCACTCCAATCGTCTCCATTTCATTCCTCTCTATTGCATTCCATTCTCTGGTATTCCATTCCATTCCTCTCCTTTCAATTCCATATTGTTCCTATCCTTTCCAATCCTCCTCATTCAGTTCCATTCCTTTCCTCTCCATTCCCTTTCATTCCATTCAAGTATAATCCAGCCCTTTCCATTCCATTGCATTCCAATCATCTCCATTCCATTCAATTCCATTCCTCTCACTTCCATTTCATTCCTCTTCATTCCATGCCATTCCATTGTCTTCAGTCCACTCCATTTCATTCCACTCTGTTCCATTCCACTCCTTGCTAATTCATACTACTCCATTTATTTCATTTCTCTCCATATCGTTCCATGCCAGACTATTCCATTCTATTCCTCTCCATTCCATTCCATTACACTCCATTCCACTCCATTCCATTCCATTTTCCACCAATTCATTCCATTTCATTCAATTCCACTCTGTTCCATTCCATTCCAATCTATACTACTCAATTCCATTCCAATCCTATCCAATCCATACTTCTCCATTCCTCTCTATTCCATTCCACTCCATTCCTTTCCTCTTCATTCCATTCCTCTCCATTCTATTCCACTCCATTCCTCTCTATTCCTTTCCTTTCTATTCCTCTCCATTCCATTGCTTCCATTCCATTCCTCTCCTTTCCATTCCTTTATATTCTTCTCCATTCCATTCCATACCATTCCACTCAATTCCATTCCTTTCCATTGAATTTCACTCCATTACTCTCCAATCCGTTTCTCTCCATTCCATTCCTTTCCTCTCCATTCCATTTCTCTCCATTCCATTCCAATCCATTCCTCTCCATTCCATTTTTCTCCATGCCATTCCATTCCCCTCCATTCCTTTCTTCAGGTTTCCAGTACTCTGCAATCTATTCCACTCCAACCTGTCCATTTCATTCCTCTCCTTTCCATTCCAATCCTCTCCATTCCTTTCCTCTCCCATCCATTCCTCTCCATTCTATTCATTCCACTCCATCGATATTCTCCATTCCAATCCTCTCCATTCCATTCCATTCCATACCTCTCTATTCCATTCCTAACCATTCAAGTCCATCCAATTACTCTCCATTCTATTTCATTCCTCTACATTCCATTCCTTTCATTTCACTCTAATTCATTCCATTGCACTCCACTCCTTTCCATTCCATTCCTCTCCATCTATTTCATTCCATTCCATTCCTTTTCATTTCATTCCATTTTATCCATTAATCTCCATTCCTTTCCTCTGCATTCCTTTCCATTCCATTCATCTCCATTCTATTATATTCCTTTCCTTTCTATTCCACTCCATCCGATTCCTCTCCTTTCCTTTCCATTCCATTCCATTCCTTTACATTGCATTCCGTTCCTCTATATTCCATTCCTTTCCATTTCACTCCAAGTCATTACATTCCACTCCACTCCAGTCCATTCCACTCCATTCAATATAAATGCTCTCCATTCCGTTCCATTGCGTTCCATTCCTTTTACCTCGTTCCATTTTTCTCCATTTCACTCCATTCCATTCCATTCCTCTCCATTCAATTCCAATCCTTTCCATTCCATTGAACTCCTCTCCATCCCCTTCCATTACACTCAATTTCATTCCTCTCCATTCCACTCCATTCCATTCCATTCCACCCTATTCCATTCCCTTCCATTCCATTTTATTCCTCACCATTTCATTCCAATTCTCTCCATTGCTTTCCATTCTATTCCATTCCATTCTTCGGTATTCCATTCCATTCCATTCCTCTCCATTCCATTCCATTCCCTTATACTCTATTAGATTCCATACATCTCTATTCCATTCCTCTCCATTCCATTCGTCTCCAATTCATTCCATTACATTCCTTTCCATTCCTCTCTCTTCCATTCCTCTCCAATCCTTTCCATTTAATTCCATTCCTTTCCATGCCATTCCTTTCCATTTCATTCAATTCCATTCCTCTCCTTTCCATTCATCTCCTTTCCTTTCTTCTCCATTACAATCCTCTCCATTCCTTCCTCTCCATTTCCTTGCATTTCATTCCATTCCGTTTCGTTCCTCACCATTTCATTCCATGTCTCCCCATTCCATCACATTCCATTCCATCCATTCCATTTCTCTCCATTCTTTGCCCTTCCATTCCATTCCATTCCGTTCCTCTCCATTCCATTCATCCCCTTCCATTCCACTCTATTCCATTCTTCTCCATTCCACTCCATTCCATTCCATTTTATTCCGTTCACTCCACTCCACTCCATTTCCTTCCAACCTCTCCATTCCTTTCCATCCATTCCATTCAATTCCATTTCTCTCCAATCCATTCCGTTCATCTCCATTCCATTCTATCCCCTTCCATTCCACTCTATTCCATTCTTCTCCAAACAGCCCATTCCATTCCATTTTATTCCGTTCACTCCACTCCACTCCATTCCCTTTCAATCCTCCCCATTCCTTTCCATCCATTCCATTCAATTCCATTCCTCTCCATTCTATTCCATTCCATTGCATTCCTCCCTATTCCATTCCATTCCATTCCTCTGCATTCCACTACTCTCCATACTACTCCACTCCATTCCTTTCCCCTTCTTTTCTTCCATTCCATTCCATTCTTCTACATCCCATTCCATTACTCTACATTACATTCCTTTTCATTGCACTCCCTTTCATTCCATTCCAATCCATTCCATTCATTCCATTCCATTCCTCTCGATTCCATTCCATTCCATTCCATTATACTCTTCTCCTTTCCATTTCATTCCATTAAACTACATTCCATTCCATTACTCTCCATTCCATTCCTCTCTTTTCCTTTCCATTCCATTCCATTCCTTTATATTACATTCCATTCCTTTCCATTTCACTCCATTCCTTTCTATTCCACTCCAATCCCGTCCATTCCTTTCCATCCAATCCATTCCTCTCCATTACGCACCATTACATTCCATGTCATTTACCCCATTCCATTCCTCTCAATTTCACTCCATTCATTCCATTACTCTCCATTTCATTCCATTCCTCTCCATTCAATTCCATTCCACTCCACTTCATTCCATTTTTCTCCATTCTATTCCGCTCCACTACATTCCATTCCACTCCATTCCATTCCATTCTCCTCCTTTCCTCTCCATTCACTCCATTTCATTCCATTTCATTCCATTTCATTCCAATCCATTCAATTCCATTCCACTCCAGTCCTCTTTATTCAGTTCGTTTCCACTCTATTCCATTCCTCTCCATTCCATTGCGTTCAATTCCATTCGATTCTGTTCTATTCCTCTCCATTTCTTTCCATTCAATTAGTCTCCCTTCCATTCCATTCCATTCCATTGCTCATTCCAATTCATTCTATTCCACTCCACTCCATTCCATTCTATTCCATTGAAATGCATACCATTACTCTCCAATTCACTCTATTCCATTCCACGCCATTCCATTCCATTCCATGGCATTCCATCCCATACCTCTCTACGCCATTCCTCTCCATTCCATTCCATTCCAATGCTCTCCATTCCATTTCAGTCCTTTTCATTGCCCTAAATTCCATTCCTCTCCATTCCGTTCCCCTCCATTGCATTCCATTTCATTCGATTCCATACCTCCCCATTTCATTCCTCTTCATTCCATTGAATTCCATTCCTCTTCTTTCCATTCCAGTTCACTCCATTTGATTATACTCGATTCAATTCTATTCCAATCCATTCCATTCCTCTCCATTCTTATTCATTCCTTTCCATTCCATCTTTTCCTTCCATTCCTCTCCTTTCCATTCCTCTCCATTCCATTCCATTCCATTCCATTCCTCTCCATTCCATTCTTTTCCATTCCTCTCCATTAAATTCCATTCCCCTGTATTTCATTCCATTCCTTTCTCTTCCATTGCAATCCATTCTATACCTCACCATTTCATTCCTCTCCATTACATTCCATTCGATTCCTCTCCATTCCATTCCATTCCCTCTAATCCATTCCTCTCCATTCAACTCCATTTCAATCCTCTCCACTCCATTTCATTCCTCTCCATTCCTCTCCATTCCATTCCAATGCATTCTTCTCCATTTCATTCATTCCATTCCATTCAAGTATAATCCGTTCCTCTCCATTCAATTGCATTCCAATCATCTCCATTCCATTCTTCTCCATTCCATTCCACTCCTCTCCATTCCCTTCCTCTCCATTCCATTCCACTCCTCTCCATTCCATTCCTCTCTATTCTATTCCATTCCCTTCTATTCCATTCCGTTCCTCTCTATTCCATTCCATTCCTCTCCATTCCATCCCATTCCATTCTATCCCTTTCCATTCCTCTCCATTCTCTTCCATTGCCTTTCTCTCCATTCCATTCCATTCCTCTCCATTCCTTGCCATTCCATTCCCTTGTCTTCCAATTCATTCCATTCCTCTAAGTTCCTTTCCACTCCTTTCCAGTCCATATTATTCAATTCCATTCCATTTCTCTCCATTCCATTCCATGCCTCTCAATTCCATTCCATTCCTCTCCATTCCATTACAATCTTCTCCCTTTCACTCTATTCCATTTCATTGTACTCCAGTTCATTCCATTCCCTTTCATTCCTCTCCGCTCCATTCCATTTCATTCCAATCCAAACTAAACCACTCCATTCAAATCCTCTCCTTTCCCTTCTTCTCCATTCCTCCCTATAACATTTCTCTCCAATCCATTCCATTCCTTTCCATTCCATTCCTCTCCATTCCATTTCTCTCCAATTCCAATACCATCCATTCCACTCCATTATATACCAAACCATTCATCTCCATTCCATTCCTCACCATTCCTTTCTAGTTCCCTCTATTAAATTCCAAGCCATTCCATTCCATTCCAATCGATTCAATTCCTTCCATTCTATTCCTCTCCATTACATTCCATTAATCTCTATTCCATTCTTTTTCATTCGATTTCATTCCATTCCACTCCATTCCACTGCATTCCTCTCCATTCTACTGCATTCCATGCCATTCCATTTCATTCCACTCCTTTCCATTACAATTTCCTCCATGTCACTCCATTCTTCTCCCTTCCATTCCATTCCATTGTACTTCATTCCTTTCCTCTCCATTCAATACCTCTCCTTTCAATTACTCTCTATAACATTCCATTCCTTTCTATTCTATGTCTCTCCTTTTGGTTCCTCTCCATTCCGTTCCATTCCTCTCCCTTCGAAACTATTCCTTTCCATTCCACTCCTCTCTATTACATTATATTCCATTACATTACACTCCAATCCATTGTTTTCCATTCCATTTCTCTCCATTCCTTTCCATTCCTCTCCTTCCATTACTCTCCATTCCAATTCTCTCAATTCCATTCCATTCCTTTCCATTTCATTCTATACTTCTGCATTCCATTCCTAACCATTCCATTCCATTCCTCTCCATTCCATCTTTTTCACTACGTTCAATTGGATTAGATTCTATTCCATTCCATTCCATTCCTCTCCATTCTTTTTCATCTCTTTCCAATCTAGTCTATTCCTTTCCACTTCATTTTATTGAATCCATTCCTCTCCATTCCTTTCCTCTCCATTCCATTGCATTCCTTTCATCTCTATTCCATTCCATTCCATTACATTCCATTACATTACATTCCTTTTCCTTTTATTCCACTCCATTCTATTAGACTTCATTCCATTCCACTCCATTCCATTCCATTTCACTCCATTCCATTCCAATCCTCTCCATACCTTTCCTCTTTGTGCCACTTATCTCCATTCCATTCCATTCCTTTCCATTCCATTCCTCTCCTTTCCTTTCCATTCCATTCCATTCCTCTCCATTCTATTCCATTCCTTTCCATTCCATTCCATTCCATTCCTTTCCTATTCATTCCATTCCATCCATTCCTTTCCATTTTTTTCTTCTCCATTCCTTTCCATTCAATTAATCTGCATTCCATTATATTCCATATCTTTCCATTCCTCTCTATTCATTCCACTCCAATCCATTACACTCCATTCCATTTCATTCTATTCCGTTCCACTCAATTCCATTTCTCTCCATTCCATTCCACTTCGTTCCATTCCTCTCCATTCAATTCCATTCCTCTGCATTCCATTCCAATCCTTTCCTTTACATTCCATTCCATTCCTCTGCATTCCATTCCTTTCCATTTCACTCCATTGCAATCCATTCCACTCCACTCCTATCCATTCCCCTCCATTCCATTCCTCTATATTCCGTTACACTTCATTCCATTCCATTTACCCCGTTCAATTCCTCTCCATTTCACTCCATTCGGTTCCATTCCTCTCCACTTCATTTCATTCCTCTCCGTTCCATTCCATTCCTCTCCATTCCATTCCATTCCTGTGCATTCCATTCAATTGCATTGCATTTTCCCTATTTCATTCACTTCCATTCCATTCCATTTCATTTCATTCCTCACCATTTCATTCCATTTTTCTCCATCCCTTTCCATTCCATACTATTCCATTCCTCTCAGTTCCATTCCATTGCATTCCAATCCATACTACTCGACTCCATTCTATTCATCTCCATTCCATTCCACTCCATTCCTCTCCATTCCATTACATTCTTTACCTATCCAACTTTCCAATCCATTCCTCTCCATGCTATTCTTCTCCATTCCATTCTATTCCATTCCACTCCATTCCATTCGATTCCCCTCCATTCCATTCCATTACTTTCTATTCCATCCCATTCCATGCCTCTCCCTTCCATTCCTCTCCTTTCCATTCCATTCCATTCCTCTCCATTGTATTCCATTCCATTCCATTCCTCTCCATTGTATTCCATTCCATTCCATTCCGCTCTATTCAACTCTATTCCAAACCATTCCATTCGTCTCAATTCCTCTCCATTCCAACCATTCTATTCCATTCTATTCCATTTCTTTCCATTCCATTCCGTTCCATTCCATTCCATTCAATTCCTTTCAAGTGTAATACATTCCTCTCCATTCCAATGCATTCCAATCGTCTGCATTCTATTCCTCTCCACTCCATTCCATTCCATTCCTCTCCATTCCATTCCTTTCCTCTCTATCCCATTCCATTCCTCTCCATTCCATTCTATTCTTCTCCATTCCATTCCACTCCATTCCTTTCCATTCCATTCCTCTCCAATCCTTTCCATTTCTTTCCATTCTATTCCTATTCATTCCATTCCATTCGATTCCTCTCCATTCCATTTCATTAATCTCTATACCATTCCATTCCACTCCAGTCTCTTTCTTTCCATTCCTCTCCATTCTACTGTATTCCATACCATTCCATGTTATTCCACTCCATTCCATTCCAATTTCCATTCATTTCATTCCATTCCTCTTCCTTCCATTCCATTCCTTTCCATTCTACTCAATTTTTTTTCATCTCTATTCAATTCCTCCTCTTTCCATTGCTCTCTATAACTTTCCTTTCCATTCCATTCCTTTCCATTTCTCTTCTTTCCATTCCTCTCCATTCCATTCCATTCCATTCCACTCCATTCCATTTCATTCCATCCCATTCCATACCTCTCACTTCCATTCGTCTCCATTCTATTCCTTTCCATTCCTTCCCATTGCATTCCATTCCATTTCACTCCATTTCATAGCTCTCCATTCCTTTCCATTTCCTTCCATTCCATTCCATGCAATTCAATTTCATTACATTCCTTTCTTCTTGAATCCACTCCATTCTATTCCTCTTCATTCCATACCATTAATCTGGATTCCATTCCATTCCATCCCACTCAATCACGTTCCATTCCATTCCTCTCCATTCCACTCCATGCCTCTACATTCTGTTGTATTGCACGCCATTACATTCCACAGTGTTCCATTCCAATTCTTTACATTTCATTCCATTACTTTCCCTTCCATTCCATTCCATTCTACTCTAATTCCTCTCCATTCAGTTCGATTCCACTCCATTCCATTCCTTCGATTCCATTGCATTCTATTCCATTTTATTCTATTCTATTCATCTCCATTCCATACCATTAGATTCCTCTCTATTCAGTCCCATTCCATTATGTTCCATTACCTTCCATTCTACTACATTCTACTCAACTCCATTCCATTCCATTCTGTTCAAACCATACCATTCCTCCCAATCGACTCCATTCCATTCCACTCCGTTCCATTCCATTCCACTCCATTCCATTCCATTCCTTTCCATTCCCCTAATTTCCTTTCCTCTATACTCCCTTCCACTAAATTCCATTCATCTTCATTCCATTCCCTCGATTCCATACCTCTCCATTCCATTCATCTACATTCAATTCAAATCCAATTCCTCTCCATTCCTATCCTTTCCATTCCATTCAATTCCATTCCTATCCATTCCATTTTCTCCGTTCCATTCCATTCCTCTCCATTCCAATCCATTCCTCTCCATTCCATTTCATTCCTCTCCTTTCCATTCCATTCCATTCTATTGTCTTCCAATCCATTCCATTCCAGTCCTCTCTGTTCCAATCCATTCCATTCCAATCTATACTACTCCACTCCGTTCCATTCCTCTCCATTTCATACTTCTCCATTCCTCTCCATTTCATTCCTCTCCATTCCTTTCCATTTTGCTCCAGTCGTTCCTCTCCATTCCAATCCTTTCCATTCCGTTCCATTTATCTATTCCATTCCATTCCTTTCCATCCATCCCTATTCCCTTCCTAACCATTCCATTCCATTCCACTCCATTCCATTCTGATTTCACTACATTTGATTCGATTGATTCCATTCCATTCCATTCCTCTCCATTTTACTCCATTCCATTCCACTCCATTCAATTCTGATTTCACAACATTTGATTCGATTGATTCCATTCCATTCCATTCCTCTCCATTTTATTCCATTCCTTTCCATTCCATTCCATTCCTTTCCATTTCATTCACTTCAATCCATTCCTTTCCTCTCCATTCCATTCCATTCATCTTCTTTCTATTCCATTCCATTCCACTCCATTCCCTTCCACTCCTCTCCATTCCCTTCCACTCTATTCTATTCCACCCCAATCCATTCAACTTTATTCCACTACATTCCATTTCTCTCCATTCCATTGCAATCCTCTCCATTCCATTCCTTTTCGTTCCATTCCTCTCCATTCCATTCCACCTAATTCTATTCCTCTTCATCCCTTTCCTCTCCTTTCCTTTTCTTTCCATTACATTCCTCTCCATTCCATTGAATTCCGCTACATTCCATTCCTTTCCATTCCATTCTATTCCATTCCATTCCTTCCCTCTACATTTCATTCCACTCCATTCCAGTCCATTCCCTTTCTGTCCATTCCATTCCTTCCCTTTCCATTCCATTCCTTTCCATTCCATTCCATTCCATCCATTCCTCTCCATTCCTTTCCCTTCCGTTCCATTCCTCTACATTCCATAACATTTGTCTACATTTCATTCCCTTCCATTTCACTCCATTCCATTACATTCCACTGCACTCCAGTTCATTCCCCTCAATTCCATAACATTCTTTTCCATTTCGTTCCATTATATTCCATTCCATTTTCCCCATTCCATTCCTCTCCATTTCACTCCATTCCATGCCATTCCTCACCATTTCATTGCATTCCTCTCCATTCCATTTCATTCCTCACCATTTCCTTCCATTTCTCTCCATATCTTTCCTTTCCATTCCATTCCATTCCTTGCCATTCCATTCCATTACATTCAATCCATTTCATTCCATTCCTCTACATTCCATTGCATTCCATTCTATTCTATTCCATTCCATTCCTCTCCATTCCATTCCATTAATTTTCTCTCCATTTCATTCCATTGAATACTATTCCATTCCTCTCCACTCCATTCCTATCCATTCTTTTCCACTCCATTCAATTCCTCTCCATTCCATTCCTCTCCACTCCATTCCATTCCTAGACTTTACATTCCTCTCCTTTCCTTTCTTTTCCATTACAATTCACTCCATTCCTTCCTCTCCATTTCCTTCCACTTCATTCCATTCCATTTCATTCCTCACCATTTCATTTCATTTCTCTCCATTCCATTCCATTCCATTCTATTCCTCCCCATTCCATTCCATTTCATTTCATTTAATTCCATTAGTCTCCATTCCGTTCCTCTCCATTCCATTTCATTCCACTCCATTCCTCTCCTTTCCATTCTATTATATTCTTCTCAATTCCATTTCATTCCATCCATTCCACTCCATTCCATCCATTCCATTCCATTCCATTCCACTCCTCTCCATTCCATTCCATTCAACTCCATTCCATTTAGTTCCACTGCATTCCACTCTATTCCATTCCATTCTGTTCCATTCCTTTCCATTCCATTCCATTCCTGTTCATCCATTACATTCCTTTCAATTCCATTCCTATCCTTTCCATTTCACTAGATTCAATTCCATTCTATTCTATTCAATTCCTCCCTTCCCTTCCCTTCCATTCTTTTCTATTCCATTACATTTCCCTCCTTTCGATTCCATTCGATTCCATTCAATTCCTCCCCCTTCCCTTCCAATAATTCCTCTTCATTCCATTCCATTCCAATCCATTCCATGCCATTCCTTTCCAGTCCAATCCATTTCTCTCCATTACATTGCACTACATACCTCGCCATTCCATTCCATACCATTCCATTCCTCTCCATTACTTTCCAATCCATTCCTCTCCATTCCTTTTTTTTCCATTCCATTCAGTTCCCTTCATCTCCATTCCATTCTATTTCTCTCCATTCCATTCCATTCCTCTCTATTCCAATCCATTCCTCTCCATTCCATTCCATAGCTCTCCATTCCATTCCTCTCCTTTCCAATCCATTCCATTCCAATCCATACTTCTGCACTCCATTCCATTCTTCCCCATTCCATACTTCTCAATTCCTCTTCTTTCCATTCAACCCCTTTCCAATCCATTACTCTCCATGCCATTCCTCTCCATTCCATTCCACTTCATGCCTCTCCATATCCCTCCTCTCCACTCCATTCCTCTCCATTCCATTCCATTCCTCTCCTTTCCATTTCCCTCCATTCCTCTCCATTCCTTTCCATCCATTCCTCTCCATTTCAATCCTCTCCATTCCATTTAATTCCTTTCTATTCCATTCCATTCCATTCCTTTTCATACATCTCTATTCCCTTCCAAACCATTCCATTCCATTCCAGTCCTCTCCATTTCATTCGATTTCACTTCATTCGATTCGATTCCAATCCATTCCAACCACTCCATTCCTTTCCATTTCATTCCATTCCATCCACTCCTCTCCATTTCTTTCCTCTCCATTCCACTCAACTCATCTCCATTCCCTTCCTCTCCATTTCATTCCACTCCATTCTACTCCACTCCATTCCATTCCACTCCAATCTACTCCATTTCATTTCACTGCATTCTATTCCATTCCTCTACTTTCGATTCCTCTTCATTCCATTCCTCTTCATTCCATTCCTCTCGTTTACTTTTCTTTCCATTCCATTCCATTCCTCTCCATTCAATTCCATTCCTCATCATTCAATTCCTTTCCATTTTACTCTATTCCATTCCATTTCACTCCACTCCTTTCCATTCCATTCCTTGCCATTCTATTCCATTCCATTCATTTCCATTTCTTTCCATTCTATCCATTCCTCTCCATTCCTTTCCTCTCCATTCCTTTCCATTCCATTCATCTCCATTCCATTGCATTCTATTTCTCTCCATTCCATTCCATTCCATTCCAATCCACTCCATTCCACTCCATTCCACTCCATTCCATTTCTCTCCATCCCATTCCGCTTCGTTCCATTCCTCTCCATTCCGTTCCTCTCCCTTTCATTCCATTCCATTCCACTTCCAACCCGTCCATTCAACTCGATTCCACTCCATTCCATTCCTCTCCATTCCATTCCATTCCATTCCACTCCACTCCATTCCATTCCACTCCAATCCACTCCATTTCATTTCAGTCCATTGTATTCCATTACTCTACTTTCTATTCCTCTCCATTCCATTCCATTCCTCTTCATTCCATTCCTCTCGTTTACTTTTCTTTCTATTCCATTCCATTCCTCTCCATTCAATTCCATTCCTCATCATTCAATTCCTTTCCATTTTACTCTATTCCATTCCATTCCACTCCACTCCTTTGCATTCCATTCCTCGCCATTCTATTCCATTCCATCCCATTCCATTCCATTCATTTCCCTTTCATTCCATTCTATCCATTCCTCTCCATTCCTTTCCTCTCCATTCCATTCCACTCCATTCCATTCCACTCCATTCCACTCCATTCCATTTCTCTCCATTCCATTCAGCTTTGTTCCATTCCTCTCCATTCCGTTCCTCACCCTTTCATTCCATCTCATTCCATTCCACTTCCGGCCCGTCCATTCAGCTCGATTCCACTCCATTCTATTCCTCTCCATTCCATTGCATTGCAATCCATTCGATTCACTTCCATTACTCCCCATTCCTTTCTATTCCATTCGCCTCTATTCAACTCCATGCCATTGCATTCCATTTCACTCCATTCTAATCCACTCCATTCCATTCCATTACATTCAATACCATACCATTCCTCTCCAATCCTCTCCATTCCATTCCATTCCCATAAATTCCATTCCTCTGCATTTCATTCCAATCCAATAAATTCCATTCCATTCCATTCCATTCCATTCCATACCACTCCATTCCATTTCTCTCCATTCCATTCCTTTCTATCCTCTCCTTTCCATTCGATTTCACTCCATTCAATTTGATTAGAATCAATTCCATTCCATTTCAATCCATTCCATTCCTTTCCTCTGCATTTCATTCCATTCCTTTCCATTAAATCTTTTCCGTCCACTCCTCTCCATTCCTTTTCTCTCCTTTCCATTTCTTTCCATTTCACTTTGTTCAATTCCATTCACCTCCATTCCATTC